>NW_005841905.1:180484-189571 GCF_000455745.1 Alligator sinensis
CCTTTAATTGCATGGCCTTTTGAAGTTCTACGACTTCCAACTTCCCTCTCCTTTTATATTTATGGAATTCACTGTCATTGGAGGTCAGCAGGTCCCAAGCTTTTCCCATGGCAGTGGTGGAATAGAGTGAAGGCTTCTGATGGTTGCTCAGTTCAGGCAAAATCCTGCCTGTGTTTTACTATTAGAGCTATTTAGCTAGGAGAAATGAAGCAGACCAGCTGTTGGTGAGACAATCCTTTCTCTGCCTGTAGTTTCCTTGTGACCTCTGCAGTAGATTCCTGGAGACATTTCACAAGGTGGCTGAAGCAGAGCAGGAGTCACCCAGGACCAGCTGATGGCACTCAAGGGATCCCTTGGACTAGGGACAGACATTACACATAAACCGGTTTAAGTGATGGAGAAAAGCATGTCCACATACATTGGAGGCAGGGAAGAAACCTTCTTTGCACCTTCTACCCATTTTTATAATGACTGTGCATCAGGCTGCAATCTTGTCCTCAGTATTGACCTATTTAGTGGTACAGTATTTTCATTTTCTTGTCTGATGAAGAAGTCTTACAAAACTTCATATCATGGCACTAAGCCATCCCTTTACTAAAATGCATATGAGTGAAGGTAGTTTCTGAACCATGTAAGTTCATAATTTTGCTGAGAGAAGCCTCTTTGTGCACAGCAAATTACCTACTTTGGGGACGTGTTTATTTGTGTTTGATGGCTATATTTGCCAAGGGGCCAGCTGTGATACACTGTCTTCTGTTGTGCCTTATCACTTCCCGCAACTCTTTTATCACACTCAAATGACAAAACTGCTGAGGCCCTATGGGAGACAGTTTTATTCTTTGAAGTTTTTGACCTTTGCTTGAGCATTTTGTACTATATAAATATTTAAAGTGAGCCATGAATCAAGATTAATGCATTAGTGACTACCAAATCATTAACTCTGCGGGATGGAATAAAGTTGGCACGAGGGGTTTTATTAAACAGGGTGTGTTGCTCATTAAGGATAAAAGGTTGGTGTTATGTAAATGTGAGGGCAGTACCCCAGGTTTCTTTAGGGAAGTGACTCAAACAGGGTCCCGTGAGATCCTTTTAGGAGCCTTGTGCAATGTTAGCACTATTAGTTGTGTAAACACAACTAGGATTCACAAGATAAACCCTGAGATTCCAAATAGACACCTGTTGTATCAAAAACATTTTGACCTATGGTGGTCTTTCTGAGTTCCTTGTAGCAGAAGAATTGCTCTCATTTTTTGTAGTCAAGAAACAAATGAAAGCTAATAGGTGCTGTAAGTCTAACACGGTTGACAACCACGGCTCTAAGAGTTTAGTTCTGTATAACTAGTAAGTGAGGCAGTAACTTTGCAGTAATGGTCTGCCTAATCTAATTGTAATCACTCCTGTGAATTTTGATTAACTCCATCTCTTCCCATGACGATGATAATGATTTACTCTGGTTTACCCAGGGCCTCAAAGCCATAATCTGAATAGTGCTGAGAAGAGGGGATTTGTCAGTCAGAAACAAAATACCGAGAAGGAAAAAGCGCCAGAGAGGAATACAAACCTCGCCAACTGTAGCAAGTATTAAAAGTCTAATCTTTCTTTTTTGGCAGTGTTTGAAACAAGAACAGACCATGGAGCATTATTAATACATTCTCATGACAGACCATTAAAAAATGGAAAAAACCCAGTATCTAAAATTGTTAGAGTTCTTTAAAGTTCTCTCTTGGATGTCACTCATTTACTTTATTCAATTTATCTGGGTCCCCAAATCATTAGATTTCTAGCTACGGGCAAATACTACAAGAAGAAGGGGAATACTTGCAAATATTCTTTGACTAATACATTCAAATATACAGTACTTCAGCTTTTTTGTTGTTGCCGTGAGCAGTTCACAGAAGGGCATTTCTCTTGGTGAGGATGCTGGCTGGAAGAGAAAGTCACGAATACGAGTGTTAAAATGGATTCAAACACGTAATGTATATTTGCACTTGTATTTATGCTAGAACAATTTTAGCCCTTATCTTAATGGCTTTATCTGAGGAGAAACCTTGGTGGTGCTCAGGCAGGCAGCAGAAAAACAGGATGATGTCCAGTGACGAATCTCATGGCTGAAAGACGAGTTCTTCCTCTCAAATCATCATCTGGTGTCTTTCAGTACAGCCTTCTTTCTGCCTTGTCACCGTGACTTCCAGCCTGTCAATGCTGATGACCGATGACCTAGCTGCTCAGAACCCACTGCAGCAGGTGCTTTTATTCCACTGGTTTTCATGGGGTTTTTCAGCATCTCTCATTCTCCTCCATCCTGGACTTTTGCGTTCTCATGGTGATGTCCTCCCATCACCTCCCCTGTCTTACAATACTGTTTGCTTCCTCCGCTTCATTTCTCATGTTGTGGACCATCACTGGTCTCTATGACTCTTCTGTACTACACATTTATTCTTCTCTCTTGTAGCTCTGCCATCTTCCTAGCTTAACAACTCGACCTCCCCAACTCGGCCGAATCACACACCCACAGTTCCAGCTTCCTTTTTTGCCAATTTGGTGTCGTTCCTCAAGCGTTCCCATCATGCCGCTCCCAGTTCTCTTTTAGCACAGAATTTCTTCCAAGAAAAAATAGCCTTCTCCACTTTAACACTTCTCTGTTTCTCACAAACTATTCCACCGTTTGGAATTATGGGATTGCACGAGAATCTTCACAAAACAAACGAACAAACAAAGGGGGAAAAACCCAAAACTTCTTGACTTTACAGTTGCACAAGAAACCTTGAAAATGTGAACTACAAAGGATCAAAACCCAGAAGTGAAATTTAGAATGAAACATTATTAAAAATATCATGATTTTTTTTTAAAGTAAGTGTCATGATTTTTTAACACTTAGGCTAAGTACAGACAGTCAAAAAGCCTGAGGCTGAATCGATTCAATCTCTGCAGGTTACAGTCTAAACTGTAGTCTAAACTGCGTAGATTGAACCAATAAGCAAGTTGAACAGACATTCACTTTTGATTCTAGAAATGCAGCCACTTGCCTGCAGTGGCCCAGGCCACAAGCTAGGCGATGTTAGAGCATGCCTCCCTACTTTGCTTGATCAGACAGCTTGGGCCAAGGCTTGCCCACCCATAGATCTGGACAGGCTACAGAGCTGGGCGGATGAGAATAGGATGGGTGTCAATATGGACAAGTGCAAGGTACTGCACCTGGGGAGGAAGAACCAGCAGCACACCTACAGGCTGGGGAACTCCCTTCTCGTCAGTGCAGAGGCAGAAAAGGCTCTTGGAGTCATTATTGATTCCAAGATGAACATGGACCGCCAATGAGGGGACACAGTCAGTAAGGCTAACCACACCTTGTCATGCATCCATAGATGCATCTCAAGCAGGTCCAGGGAGGTGATCCTCCTCCTCTATGCGGCACTGGTCTGGCCGCAGTTAGAGTACTGCGTCCAGTTCTGGGCACCGCACTTCAAGAGGGATGTGGACAGCACTGAGAGGGTCCAGAGGAGGCCACTCACATGATCAGGGGGCAGCAGGGTAGGCTCTACGAGGAGAGGCTAAGGGACCTGAACCTGTTCAGCTTCCACAAGAGAAGGCTGAGAGGGGATCTGATGGCTACCTATGAACTTGCCAATGGGGACCAGCAAGCAATGGGAGAGTCCCTGTTCCCCCAAGCACTACCGGGAGTAACAAGGAATAATGGCCATAAGTTGACTGAGAGTAAATTCAGGCTAGACATCAGGAGGCAATACTTCACTGTCAGGGTGGCTGGAACCAACTTCCAAGGGAAGTGGTGCTCACCCTTACCCTGGGGGCCTTTAAAAGGAGGCTAAATAATCACCTAGCCGTGGTCATTTGACCCCAGCCTTCTTTCCTGCCCCTGGCAGAGGGTTGGACTTGATGATCTGCTTAGGTCCCTTCCAACCCTACCAACTATGAAATTATGAAACCCTGCAAGTGGGGGCTTGTGGAAGGAGGTGGAAAGCTCCCTGGGGTGCTGGAGTACTGTGAGTTAACTTGAATCTGGAGGGAATCTAGGACAGACCTTCAATAAACTAATTTAACCTAAATCAGTTAAGTCAGATACTACATCCAACCAGGTTTATCTTAAACTGGCTTTGGCCATTTTGAAACTGGTTTATGTGCACTGAATTTTTCTTGTGTTATAAATTTGAACCAGTTTCCGATCACTTATACCAGTTTATGTGTAATTTCTCGCACTAGCCTTGGGGTAGGCAGTTTTCTCTTTTTCTCCAACACTGAGTCCACAACTCTGCCCAGACTCATATACAAACCCTTGAATTTCTTTCATTTTTATAATCTGGGCTCTGTTCTTGTTCATTCCAGGCCCCCAATCTCCTCTTCTGGTTCTTCCTGTAACCCGTCTCACTAGTGTGGCAGGCCTTAGTAAGTACTTTTACTCCCACATATCTTAAAAAGACAGTACAAGTCAGTTGAATGTAAAATCATTAATTTATTAATTACACAAAGGTAAAAGCCTATAAAGTCTTTACTTATGGCCAAATTTTGCAGTTTATGTACATGTTTTATTTGGTGAATTCATCAAAACACTCTGCTCTCAGAACGTAGCACTTCTCAGCCTCAAGCTTCAGCTGAGCTAGGAGTTTTGAATTTGGCTGTTGGCAAAGAAAGATAGCCTGTTCCTGCCAGAGGTTTTTTCCTCCTACCTCCAATGTGCGATGCCCTCACAGTCTAAAATCTTTTGTCCTCAGCACATCCTCAAGGTTCTTCCTGAAATGTCACTGAAAATATCTCTTTTCTCTTTTCCCTGAGCTACCGCTTTGTCTTTACAAGCACATCAGCGGGAAGGAGAATGCCAGTATTTTCAAATGGCCAGGTTCCTTAAAGCATCCTAGTACCACTCAATCGTTGTTGATTAGTTTTAAAAAACTTGTTGTGATTTAAGATACCAGTAGAAGGTCTTGCCCTTCTCCCTCTGGCAACACCAATAGCAAAATTTCTATTGGCTTGAACGGTCTGAAAGAAAGGAACATTTCAGCAAGTCACTACTACGAATAGCTTAAATTTGGCACCGATACCTGTTGTAATCAGGGTTCGGCTTTATAAACTGCTTCTGCCTTTATAAAACATTTTCTTCGAAAGGCGGGAATAAGCTTTTCTTTTCCATTGCTTATTTTTTGGAAGTGTTAACTAATGCCGTTTAAATAACCAATTTCTATTTATCCTAGGATTGTCTTATTTCATGGCAACTTCTTATTGTGTGCAAAATCTGCTTCTACTGCAAGTGACATTGTGATAGCACATTGTAGTCTCCAGAGTCCTTGAACTGTTTCTAAGAGGTAAACTGCTGGGGTTTACCCCAGTTGGGAAATCTGCCTTTTGGGCTGATGGATTATATTCCATGTAGTGAGCACTCAGCCTCAGCAAGATTCATGGCATCTTCACCTTTAAGTATCTAATTTATGTAGAAACACTGATAAATTATTTAGAAGGGCGTTCTTGCTGATATCAGCCCTTGTGGAGGCAGCAAAAAATGGTGTGACTTTGCAAATCTTTGGGAACATTGGCACGTCTTCACTAATTCTTCAGAGGTCCATGCTATTAAATATTTGAAAACTAAAAAGCTTGTTTCCCCTTTTCCCCCAAGAATGCCCTGGCATTTGTTTGGATTTTTCTTAGGAGGCTATTTTTGGAGTTAAGTTGACACTAATTCAGGGTGGGGATAAGCAAGGTAGGGGAAGAATTATTTCACCTTGTCTAAATATAAAAGGTCTTCCTTCTTTCCCTTGCTTTGTTAAACATTCATTCTTGAGCTCACGTAGTGGTTAACCAGGGAGTCGGTTTAGTACAATGTACAACACAATTGAAAATACAGAGTTGAGCCTCCAGAATTGTGAATGACAATTGATCCGAACTTTTAAATTTAAAATTTGGCAGCTAAATCCATTGTCAGATTTCTGAATAGGTGGCCTGCTTCTTTTTAACATCTGCCTTCTTAGTTCAAGTTAACAGCAGTTTGAAACTGTCGACTTTATGAAGATAGGATTATTTTATCGACCTTAAAATTAATTCACAGGCTTAACATTACTGTACTTGGGGGAGACAGCAGATTGAATTGATTGAGCATGGTACTGGGCATCAGGAAGGCTGGATAATTTTCTCAGTTCTGCGACTCCTTAGCTGTCTTAACTTTTGACCAGTTGTGCTCACCTTATCAAAAGCTGGAGTTTCCCCAGTTGTAAAGTGGGGATCATCATTTTTATGCTCCCTATTGTAAAAGACTGAGCTTTTTAGCTAAAAAGTCTGTACTGCCAAACATTCAAGTGGGCCTTAAATGACAGATCCATATAGAAATGATAAAGCAATCCACACTGTAAATATTATTTGGAAGTAGTATGAAAGCAGATTAATTTGGGATGTAGAGGGGCTTTCCTGAAATTTGGCGCAAAATTGGCTTAAGTTTATTCTTAGCTCAGATCCATTCATATCCAACGTTTATGATACATTTCTGTAAAGCCAAATTGAATCTTATAATTGGGGTTAAATCTTTAAACTCTGAAGTATAACATGGTTATGATTATAACAGGCTAGATTTAAAGTTATTTGACCTTATTCTTGGCAACAATCACGCGCACCATTCTCTACCTGTATCATTCTATATTTTTCTCCACTCTTTTCATCGTATGTCCGCTGGCTTGTAGCTTTGGGAGTCCTCTACTGAGTTAAAAACCTTTACACCTGAGACAGCAACTGCAAACCACAGATGTATGACTTGTGTGCTCATCTCCTAACAGCTGTCAAATGGCAGTGTTTAGTCTGTATTAACTAAGGTAAAATGTGTACTGTCCACTTGGAGCTCTTTGCCACTGTCCTCAGCTGTCATGTTCCCTATTATTATTTTTTAAGCTTTATGTGTGATTCATTTGTGTGTAGCGGGAGGGAGGCGGTGGAGAGAGGAGGAGACCTGGGGGTTTGAAGTAGAGTTACACCTGAACATCATTGTTTCTTATTCATTTGGGATAGAGCATGATACTGTAATTCTGAGCGCTAGATCTGGTTCAGGATACCGTCTTAAGACAACAGTCCTAAGGAGAAGGTAAAATTCCTGCTAGTGCTGTCTGGCTCACTCACATAAGTTAGACTAGACTTACAAACATTAACTCTCTTCCCATAAGCTTCAGGATCTGATAGGAGGTAAGGCGAGTTCCTCAAAGTATTTTACTACAAAAGAAATTGGGAGGGGAGGGGGGGGAGGAATTGCTTAAAATATTTATTCCTGACTTGGATAAACTGTACTTCACTATTTTACAATTTGTGTAGCAGAGGAGGGGAATAGGATATTAACACACTGGGATAATTACCTCAGAAGACTGTGGATTTGTCGTTATTGGAGTATTTTAAAGAACATTAGACAAGCAATGGTTTAGGTATAG
This sequence comes from Alligator sinensis, assembly GCF_000455745.1. Classification (NCBI taxonomy): domain Eukaryota; kingdom Metazoa; phylum Chordata; order Crocodylia; family Alligatoridae; genus Alligator; species Alligator sinensis. The sequence goes on from NW_005841905.1 coordinate 187,891, forward strand.
TTACTCCTGCGGCCCAGGGATTCCTCCCATGGCCCCTTCCAGCCCTAATTTCTGTGATTCTGACTTCCTCCATCTTGAAGATACATCGATACAGGAGCATTTCAATTGTCAGCACGTGAACTTTTCAGGTGCTTAACTTGAGGTCTAAGCCCATCCTTGCCTCTTCAGTGAGTGTCAGTAATTATGTCTTTAGGGGCAGCAGCTGTCTTCTTGTACTTTGTTTGCACAGAACCTGGCACAAAGGAGTCTTAGTGCATCTATGGGGTCCTAGTTTCTGCCCTGATTAAAAAAGAACTGCTATTATAATTTAGGTACAGGTTTTCAGGAAACTTAAGTTTCCATATAGGCACCAAAAAAAAAAAACAAAAATAAAAAAAAATAAAAAAACAATAGCTTTTTCAGAAGATAAAACCATGGGTACTGATATAGTCTGAAAAACTAACCATCAGTATTAGAGCTTACTATGGAGCACTTTTTGGAAATCTGGCACTTATCTAAGTGCTTAAACATGAGCACGGGTGATCTCTAAAATCGGTTCCCATTTTGCATGCTGAACACTTGAAAATGGTTTTCTGAGGTCATACTCAGTACTAATTATTACTAGTCTCTTCTGTTTCATTAGCTGCTGTTATTTCAGGCTCTGCCTCCTGCTCCCATCTAGATCTTTGCTGAGATGGAGTCTATCCTAACATTTTCAGCTGTTGGGCTGACAACATTTCTTCTGTGAAAGGCAAATTCACTCAGTCCTCGTGCTTTGTCAGCCAAATGCAGGAAGGCTGGATGAATTCCCAGGAAGCCACAGATGAGCGAAGAGTCTGAGGAATAAGAGTTGGGTGTGAGAGGCACGTTTGCAGGGTGTTGTCCTCACATCAGGATAGTTTTGGTGTCATTACATTGCTTTTAGTTCTCTTGGAAGTTTAGTTTTTAATTTTAGTCTTCAGTGATTTTCTTGGATATGGAAAAAGTCCTTTTTGAATTTGTTTCTAGGCATTTTCTTAAACTTGGGTCTACAGCATATTGTATTTAAGGACATAGCCAGACAAGGTTCTTTGAGTAAATGTGGTATCTTTTATCAGACCAATTAGAATTGTTTGAAAAATAGTTGAGCAAGCTTTCTGGCACAAGCACCCTTCTTCAGGCATAGGGAGAGGTGGCTGGTGCTTGTGTGCTCTCCTGGGTAGAATAGAAGCCAATATGCAAACCGCAGGTCTGTGCAAATGGACATAGCCATGCACTTGAAGTATGCATTCATCTATGCTCAGTGTATACATCGCTCCATAACTATAGCCCGTGCCAAGCTTTTGCACCTCATTAAAGCCTGTTATCTTGTTTTGGGTGCACTTTACACTTGTAGCCTTGAAAGTGATATGACCTAATCAGCTCCTTTAGAAGCTTTGAAATTGAGGGCTTGTAGTGAGTCTCATCAATTATGCAGCTAAATGCTTACGAAGTGGACTGTGGGGCTGAAAAGTGTAAGGAACTGAAGTAGTTGATGCACTGTAAGAAGGAGCCCAGAGGGCTCCTGTGCCTTTCTGAAGACCAGTAGCAGGCTGAGCTGGCTCTGGGAGGGCTCGCGGGTAGAAAACAGGCTGATCACTAGTGAGTTAGCAGGCAGCAAACAGGCAGACCTATAGCCACTCAGACAAAGGCTAACCTTGAGTTGGTGACCCTCCCAGGAAAG
>NW_005841905.1:189602-196995 GCF_000455745.1 Alligator sinensis
AGCAGTGAGCTGCGCTAGGCAGCCCAGAGGCCAGGGGCTGCAGGCAGTAGAGCTAAGCCACAGCAGGTAAAGCAGGCCAGTCATCTGGCCCACCCTGTAGGTGACTGGAGACTCACCTGGCAGGAAGGGGCAGGGCTTGGGAAGTATATAAAGCTAGTGCCTGAGATAAAGCAGCCAGTCCGGCTCTGCAAGCAAGGGCTCTGCAGAGAGATGGATGTAGCTGAGATCCTGCTATACCTGGAGACTGCAAGTAAGGAGTTGAGGAGTTGCAGGGAGCTGAGACCCAGGATGTGGAGGGTTTTTTTATACACCCCCTGGGCTCAGAGTTATAGTTACAGCCAGAGGCTTGTATTTTTTTTTGTTCTAGTCTACCCGTGAACTGGATCGTGATAATCAAGGGAGGAGGAGGTCACAGTGCTATCCACTGGACACATGGCTGTTTTGAACCCTGCCAGGGGCCAGCCTTAAGGTGCTGAAAGGTGGCAACCAGGGCCAGGGACCCAAAGCCCAAAAAAGGTGAGAAGCCTGAAAGTGTGAAAACCGGGGTCAGGGGCCCGAAGACCAAAAGGGCAGAAACCAGAGCCCAAGAAGGCCAGACTGGGGCTGCAGCCCAGAAACCAGTTCAGCACAGTGGGCCTAAGCTAAGGGGACCAGCATGAGGAAAACGACAGAGGCCAAGAAGGCTGAGGCCCCAACAAGGATATAGAGCCTCACCTTAGTGGTGACCAGTAACACCTGCGAGGCATGGGCATGGCTGTAGGGGAGGTTGGAGGCCACAGAATTACCCCTTAAGGTGATTAGTGCACTGGAGCACAAACAGGCTTGGAGGGCTCCACTTAGCACATGAAGGGCAAGATGGGGGTAGGGGCCCACTCACTGATACTAGGCAAGAGTTTGCTCTGGGACCCTGAGGCAGCCTCCCTTTTCAGAAACAAGTGACTACATCAAGGCATGGCAGGAGGGAGAAGAAAGAGGGCACCTTAGGACCCTGAGCATGGCATCTAGGACAAAAGGTGCTGTGCAAACACCACGGGGCATCATGGTCACCCCTGGGGCATGGACCGTGTTACATGCCCATACAAATAATCATTGTCTGTTTAAATGTAAGCAGTAGAGGTGTGCAAAATGGGCCATATTTGTTTCGGATTTGGCCTGAATCGGGGACAGTGATTCGATTCATTGATTCGGATCACTGTCCTGATTCGATTCGGCTGATTCCAAATGTGAAGATTCGATGCTGATTTGGAGAATTAGTGATTCTGCCATAGGCACCACTTTAAATGTTTTTTCTACGTACCTCAACGTACCAGGCATGGCTCGTGAATGCTGCAATGCTGGGGTGGATGGAGTGTCCCACAGGACTGTGGTTCCCCCCGTGCTCGGCAGTGAAACCAGAAGTGGACCGGAGGTACTTCTGTTCCACTTCCAGGTCCCCGCCCTCCTTCCCTCCCTCCCCCCAGGCTCGGTGATTGGTCATAGGGGGAACTCAGGTGCCCCCCCAGATCCAGGAGGCACCAGTCGCTGAGCCAGGATGGTGTGGGGGAGTCCCCCACGCGCTCCCCGGCAGACCCAGAAGTGGACTGGAAGTGCTTCTGGTCCACTTTCGGGTCTGCTGCCGAGTGCGCTGGGGGTGCTCCTGTGGGGCGCTCCATCAGCCCCAGCACCGCAGTGTTCACGAGCCACCTGGTATCTACAGGTATGTAGAAAAAACATTTAAAGCTGTGTCTATATCTGAATCTCCGGATCTTTCTGAATTGATTCATAGAGATTAAAGGGTTTCCTGATTCGATTCAGATTTGGAGATTCAGCCACTGAATCGGGCCAAATCTCCACTGAATCGAATCTGTGACCAAAGCTTTGCACAGCCCTAGTAACAGTTGATCCTAGCACTGCGTTGTACAGTTAGGGAAATTACAGTAAACTCTGGCTAACTGGCCTGTGGGAATAATTTGCCTTTATTCCATTCCCCCCTTCCCTTAACTACTAAGGATTTGTCATTACTGGATAATTCATGATTATTTGCATTCCCCTTGGGTTGGTGAATCAGCCAGAGTTTACTGTATGCACTTATATGATATGCACCGAAGTTGAATACATTGTATACTAGGATCTTCCATGTATTGGAAACCTTCTGTGTTTGCAACCTGTAAAAATATCCCCTATAATAAATATCCTGAATTCCCTGTCTTCGGAGCCCAGCAGCTATTTTTTCTGATGGCTGTTTTGAACTATAATTAGCCATCCATGTCCTCCCAGGAGCTGATGTTTTTATAGTAGGAAAGAACACTGAGAGCTTTATGCCAAAAGGAAACTGATGGTTGAAGGCTCTGACATGAATATATGGTCCAAGTAGGTTTTGTGTGTTGGACTGAGTGGGATGTTTCCAGAAATGTCTAAACCTCTTGGAGCACTTCCAGTCAAAGCAGAGAGAACCACACAGGATATTATCATCCCACAATTAGTGCACAATGAAGTAAAGATGTAGATATGTAATTTACAGGTTTTGGATTATGAAGATGCAGTGCAGTATGAAAAATGTAATGAAAAAGGCAATCAGTATGAAGCGGAAAGCACGCGATTTATGTTTCACTTTTAATTTTTAATCACCAGCAAGTCCATTAAGGAACTAGAAATATAATATCATCAATTGATATCAAAAGAATATTTTTCCCCCAAAATGTTAATGTCCTTATTATGAAGTAGCACCTGTTACTGCACTCAAACTTATTGGATTGTATGTGCATGAAGTAATTCCCTTAGAAGAAATTAGACGAATAACCCATAATAAATCATATGTCACAAGGGTATGCAGTTAATATCAAGATTAATTATGTGCTGATTTGTAAGTCATTATAGCATAGATTGCAATGTTGAGGTTTAATTTTTCTGTAAAAATGGATGAATTCTGATATAGCTGTTTAACTATTTATAAGCACCCTTGAGATGCAGGCTAATGCAAGACAAGAAAACATATTACTATTTCATTGGTTTGCCTTGCATACTGGAGTGGTTAAATTTAAAGCATCAATCACAATAAAGCTTAATTGGAGTTTGTTTTCTGACCCAATCTTGCAAACCTCAGTTTGTTGCTGATTCCAAATTCTTCACAAAGATGATGCTAGTGACCTGTTTTTCTGCTTTTCATACTCTTGATGATTTTATGTTGCAATTGTAACGTTGTGGCAACATTTCTATCTGATTTATTAAAATGGCTCAATGGCAGAAGAAAATACAATATGGATTCTGGCGCCTTGATAAAGCTTTATGTGATGTTAATATGCTGTTTGTGTCCAATGTCATTTGTGTTCGTGAATAGCAAGGGTATTAAAATACATATATTTTCTTTTAATTCCTGGTAGAAGGACTTGGCCTAGGATTCAACACTGTATTCCTATGCAGGAAAACACTTAAGCTCATGTGGATGTTTCGCTGCAGTCTATGGGACTTGTACAGGTGCTTAACGGCACTCTTGAGTACAGATAGATTTAAGTACCTTCTTAAATGCTTTCCTGAATCCTGTATGTCTGTGCACTCTACTGGGCATCTAGGACAAAAGGAGACAACGGCTCTCCCCTGGGCACTGTAGCATGTAGTAATAAAATAGTGTTGGATTATGAGGGGGAGAGCATTGTATCAGAGAAATGACAAAGTATAACCATGGTACAGTCTCTCTCATTAATTCCTGTCCTGATGGTACCACTTTCTAAACTATAGTGAAATGAATTTAGTGGAGTATCAAATATTGTTGTAGATCCTATGAATTTCTCCGTTGTTTGCAAATGTTAAAATTATATAAAGAATTAAGCAGTATCACAAGACACGGTGCAGTCATAGATAAATATAACAGGCAAGCAAGCAGAAAACTGCCCGGTGAAATGCAGGACAAGCTTTGCCTGCATCTTGGGTTACAATGTGCTTACCTTTTCTTTCTCCGGGTATCCCAACCTCTTAGAGTATGAAACGTAAAATGCAGGAAAGCCAGATATGTCATCCCTTTAATCAGTGGAGCTCTGAGTTAAGGGCATAAGCAGCATATAGGGAGTGATACAGATGCTGAAATTGGACCCACATTGGACTGACTTATGACAAATGTCTTGCTGAGACCTGATGCAGATAGTGATTATAAATAGCAGAAGCTGTCAGCCCCCTCTGCTCTTACTGACACCTGCACCCATTCCACCATAGCGCTCTTGGTAGGACACTCAGCAATGGCTCCAGCATATGGAAGCAGGGTTCCTCTTCCCTCTAAAACAAACGTTTTAATAATTGATAATGAAGGTATTAAGCTGAAACCAAACATGACATTCATTCATGCTACATAATATGAGCTAATAAAATATACAGAAATGAGGTCTACCTGGGCGAGATAATGGAAAGCGAATTGTGCAGTATTCTTCAGAATTCAAATGTTCCTCTCCTGACAAGGTAAGGAAAAAAGCTCTGATTGCCTGCCATAATGATAGTTGATTAACAGTAACTGCCTTCTTGCATTACTGAAATGCTGCCCTCACTTCCTCCCTACTGCTGACATAACAGATGCATGGCTGGTAGATATGGATAGAGGACCAGATGCAATACTGGGACTGTGTGCTGTTACCTGATTTCGATCCAAAGAAGCATCTTGACATTAAAGTGCAAAACCGTTGGTTTCAATAGAATTTTGTCCATTTGCCCAGTGGTGTGTCTTGGCCGCTGGTGCCTAACAGAAAACAAAGAAACGGTACCTTTTCTTGAGGCCATAAACTCTTCCTGAAGCCTCTCTCTTCTATAATGATTCCCAACTTCGCACATTTTTACTGAAGTAGGTTCTGTAAAATTGGGCAGGGGAGTCTTGTTGGAAAAACTGGGAAATACGTTAACCCATAGTATCATAGGTATTAGCTGATGCTATTCACACTAATGCTCAGCTTTATAAAAAGGCATTCAGATGCCTAATACCCAATGAAGTCCATAATTTTAATGATCTATGTCCTGATCTCTATCACCTACGGCAGCTAGCTCTAACATCCATGTATCTAGTGGTTCCTTGATCAGGAACCTTAAAGGAAAAATAATAAGGTGGGCTTTAAGGATACATAGGGAAAAACTCCAAGGATCAACCTCAGAATGGGAATTAATTGAGTCTGTCATTATAGAATCATCATAGAAATTAAGGGCTAGAAGGGACCTTGAAAGATCATCGAGTCCAACTCCCCTGCTCTGGTCAGGTATACTGTGGAGATCAAATGATCCCAGCAAGGTGCCTGTCCAGTCTCCTCTTGAAGACAAGGTTGGGGACTGAACCACCTTCTTGGTAAATCTATTCCAGATTCTGGTCACCCTTACCGTAAAGAAGTTCTTCCTCACATCCAACCTGAAACTATCCTCCGTTTATGGCCAAGGAGCAATGGCCATGTCCTAATAAGATAACCCTACAATTTTCTCATAGAAAACAGAACAGTCTTTAGTTGGAGGATGTTGTCCATCTCCTAGGACTTGTGAAAAGAGCTAGGGCAAAAACTAAATAGGAGCTAAAAATACGTATCGGCTACAAAAGAAAATGCAGAATATTGACCTTGGTGTTGCTGTTCAATGGGTGTACCAGCTGCTTAGAGGGCACATTGGGAAAGGTTCTTCTACCAGGGTGATCACAGAGAAGGTTGTTTCTAGGAAAGGCCTCTTTCAGCTTTTTCCCCACATGCAAAATGTTTCAGGCAGGTAACTCCAATGGCTTCTCCTTTAGACTAGTTCTAGGAAGGTTAAGCTCATAAACTAGCAAGATCAAATCACTTGGGTTTACAGAAGAGACTCTCTAAAATAAGCATTTTCAGTAATTTCTCTCCATTGGGCTCTTTCACTCTTTTGCAGCAGATGCATTTTCCTGTCCTTTAAAAAAAAAAATCATCTCAATCCAGAGTTCAAAAACTTTCGTTTCCACCATTAGCAGGATAGCTAGGAACTTAGAAGCTCATTTGAGAATTTACTGTCAACATGAACCAAATGATAGCAACTTTTTGGTCTTGTCTTCCAGGGCTTCTGTGTTCAGAAGTACCTTTGGCTTTATTGGGAGTTGATTATGTGGATACGTGTGTAGGTGCAGTTCTGTGTCAAGAAATCTTTCATTCCCGTAGGCGATAGTGGCTTCTCAAAGAATTCCTTTGATGGCAAATATACTTGTTTGTTATGAAAACGGTTATTAGTTAGTGATTCAAGCCTTTGCCTCCCTTTCAGTCTGTGTCAATAAGGTTTTATTTTTTTTCCTAGAACTCCACCTTCCCCAGCAGTCAGTAATGCAGGGGCTGGTGGAGACCTTGGAAGGTTGATTATTTTACACCTCATGTCTTCAGCTTGCAGAGGGGCTGTGTTGTGTGACCGAGTAACTCATACGGAGCGTGTTTTATATGGAACTTGCATCTGGACTTGCAGCATCGCTGGATTATGTTACCAGACCCCAGGGAAAAACACAGAACGTTGCTTATTACCTACAAGAGAGATTTTTTTTTTAACTGAAGCATAAAGGGAAGATACAGGAACGAGACCAATTGAAATTCTTTTTTTCCCCCTCCCATTAGAAATGTTCACCCAGGAGGAAGAAATTAAACATTGAAGGCACAAATAAATGATGAGGCAGCCATTAAAGACAGAGCAAATTAAAGTGAAGTTCAAAAGATATATGAAAACTGGGGAAGAGATATGCTGCAGTATTTTTTTTTTTACCAGGGGTCTTCCCAAAGGAAGAGAAGAAATCAGCTCAGTTCTGATTAATTTTTTTTTTTAATTCATGGTAGGAAAAATGAAATAAGAACAACCTTGAGTCTTATATTGCCCCATTAATGTGCTGTAAAGTTTTCTGAACAGAATAAGACTTTTTCTATTTTTCTTGGTGAAACTGTAAGAAAAATGTATTTTGAAGGCAACATAATTTACAAAACGTCCTGTTTCAATTTAGGGACCACAGAAGTGGCGCACACTCAGGGATGAAATAAAGATATTTTAGCTCTCCTTCCTCTGTATTTTCCTCCTCCTGAAAAGTAAGTGAGGGTATGTCTCATTTGCAGACACTGTCGTGCAGAGGCTAGTTTCAGTCCAGCTAGCCTGGATTTTAGTAGCAGCCTGGCTGTGGCAGTATGGCACTTGACGCAAACTAACAACTGGTGTGTTTTACACATCTTCTTGGGCAGGTTTTGTCGCCCACTTTGAGTGCCATGGTACAGCAGCAAAACTACTATCAGTACCCAACCTAGCTAGCTCAAGTATGTATGCTATGCTGTGGCCTCAGTGGTGGCTTGGAGCATATCTATTCTGCAAGAGGCCCCTATAGGTATGTATGCATTTTTTTTAGATCCATAGTTTCATAGTTTCATAGTTTCTAGGGTCGGAAGGGACCTGGGCAGATCATCTAGTCCGACCCCCT
>NW_005841905.1:197225-198338 GCF_000455745.1 Alligator sinensis
CCCTCCTCTGGACCCTCTTGATGCTGCCACATCCCTCTTAAAGTGCGGCTCCCAGAACTGGACGCAGTACTCCAGCTGCGGCCTGACCAGTGCCTCATAGAGGGGGGGAGGATCGCCTCCTTGGTCCTGCTTGAAATGCATCTGTGGTTGCACGACAAGGTACAGTTGGCCTTCCTAGCCGCCTCCCCACACTGCCGAGCCATGTTCATCTTGGAGTCAATAATGACTCCAAGATCCTTTTCCACCTCCGTGCTGACAAGAGGGGAGTTCCCCAGCCTGTAGGTATGGTGCCGGTTGCTCCTCCCCAGGTGCATCACCTTGCACTTGTCTGTGTTGAACCCCATCTTGTTCTCCTCCGCCCATCCTTGTAACCTGTCAAGGTCCAACTGTAGCCTGTTGCTCCCTTCTATTGTGCCCACATCCCCCCACATCTTGGTGTCATCAGCAAATTTGAACAGGGTGCTTTGCACCCCCTCATCCAAATCACTGATGAAGATGTTGAACAGGGTGGGCCCGAGGACCGAGCCCTGCGGGACCCCACTGCCCACGTCCTTCCAGGCCGAGAAGGACCCATCCACTACCACCCTCTGGGTGCGGCTCTCTAGCCAGTTGGCGACCCATTGGACTGTGTGGGTGTCTACGCCACAGTCCCCCAGTTTCCTAATGAGAACGGGGTGAGAGACAGTGTCGAAAGCCTTCCGGAAGTCCAAGAGTCTCCTCCTCCACTGAGAAAGCAGATATGCCTGCAGAAACATTGGACAGCATTTGGTGTTTCTCCTGTTACAGTTGCCACTGCTTTGTGCGGGTTTCTGATCAGACATATTTTTCATTAATTATTCACTATGGTCAGAATCCCTCGCCATATGGGGAGGAGATTAACTGAAATGATGTACCTCTGCTGCAGCTTATCACTGTTGCTTCTGCCTGGCCACCGGGGGTAAAGCACTAGGGAAATGGCTGCAGCTGTTGGCTTGCTGGATGTTTGTTAAGAGGAGCCAAGGTCCCGCTCCACCCAGCTTAGGAGGAACAGCTTATCTCATCCTTCTGAAGCAGCAGGAGCCCCCAGAACAGGTAGAAAAGAGCTGAGATTTTGCTCAGGATTGAGTGGGCATA
>NW_005841905.1:198456-207691 GCF_000455745.1 Alligator sinensis
AGAGTGTCAGCTATATATATCATGGATGAAAAAAGAAAGCCTGGCTCTGCTTTTCCCCTGTTTGCCATAGCAATATAATATGGCCAAAGTGCTATGAGAAAAGCCTAATTGCTTTTCTTAACATACAAAACCCCCCTAAGTGGGACAGCAGAATTTGAGAAAAATTCTTGCAAAAGTTTTCCTATCAGGAGTTTTCAATGTTCAGGCGAGGGGCTGGACTTTGTCATTGTAGTTTATCAAGGAAGCAGATGACAGGTCTTGACTCTTCCCAATCCAGTACTTCAGGCCATACCATAAGTGGAAGGAGCAAATGATTCACAGCAGCCATTTCTGAAGCAGAAGAGAGCAGGCATATGAATCTTCCTCTGTTAGCATATACGTCCATTTTGCTGGAAGAAACACTGAAAGGAAGAGATAAAGATGATGATCCAGGAGAAAATGAGACCAGTGAAGCCAAGGAGAAGCAAAATGCGAAATGTCTAAGTTGTGGTGTGATTGACAGGTAGTAGGGAGGTCAGACGCATCGAAGTTAGAGTACAAGCCCTGGCACTTGGCTGGTGTTCCTCAAGAGAGCATTTCACAATGGCCAAGCACAAAACTTTCAACTCCAAATAACTCAGATCATTGTCTTGGAGATCACAGATCTGTAAATACACACCACCATTTCTCCTAAATACAGATTTCAGCACTGAGCTAAAAAAAGGGTTAGCTATGTGTGTTTGGGGAGGGAAAACTAGGTATTAATATCTGTGAAGTGAAAGGAACATAGCACAGCTGATTTATCTTGACTCATCCATGCTGTCTGTCTTCCCTTTCATTGTGGTACTGCTATCTTTAGGCTCCCAGCAGTCAGACTGGTGTATCAAAAACACATTAGTTGCCACATACTCTCTACGCTTCATTGGTACAGAGATAACAGGTCACAAATATCAGTCCTTGCTGCCACCTTTTGGAACCTAACCAACCCCCTGTTGGCAGTGAACGGGACTTGACAGAGAGACCGGCACAAAGTTTATGAGTGATTCATGATAGTTTAAGGAAAATGCTGTATAGAGTGGCCTAATCTTGAAACACTTGGCATTTTGACTTTGGTCCTTTCCTGTAACTGTGACTGTGCTTCTAGGATAATGTTTAGGCCCATACTTTATGTACGCTAAATTTAAGGGAAGGGAAATTAGCTAGTTAGAGCAAGGAGATTTGGATGACGATTGTGCACATGGGATGTTTGTGACCAGTTGTAAAACTATCATTACTTCAGAGTGGCCATGTACATATGGAAGTCAGGCCCTACCCATCTTCAGCACAGCAACCGTATTAAAGGTCTTTACAGAGGGTAAGTACCTTACTAACTTACTTAAACATTCCTGACTTGTCAGTCTATGAGAAGTCCATTGATCCCAAAGGAGCTGCCATGCATCTAGGTCCTTTCTGAATCACTGCCTAAAAGAATGGAATTCCTATTGATCTATTGCCCTGACCACTGAAAAAACTGAAAGGACTCCTGTTCTTGTTGCTAATGGCTTTAGGTCAGGCCATCTGTGCAAATATCTGAAGAGACCAGTAGTTTCATTCCTGTTGTCCAGTTGAGAAAAAAAATCCCTAGCAGGGTTTATTCACATGTGTAGCAGGAGCTTTGTTTGCATAAGGACTACAGGATCAGATGCTTAGAGATCAGATGTCCATTTCTGCTCTTAATGAACATACTGGCATGTGTAAGGAAGAGCAGACTATAGTGCATGTGGTGACAGCTGACAAATGAGATTTGTAACCAAAGTGACTCTATATTACGTTACATAAAATGCTGGGCTCTGCTGGCCAGCAGGAGAGAGAGTGCTTCTTCTAATTAGGAGTCAATATTATCTTTCACTCATAATAGCCTTTTTGTAATCAAAGCATGAAAAAATTTAAATGCACATCGATGATTTGTGTGTGTGTGTGTGTGTGTGTGTGTATGTGTGTTTGTATACCAATGAACATTACAATCACAATGTAGTTTTAAATTAAATTCTTTTGTTCCTTTGGTTAATTTAAGTTTGATGGTTTTCCCTTAGCGTCACAATCTAATTTTCGGCAGAGAAAATTCCCTTTAATTGATTAAAAAAAATGCTCTTGCGTGCACTGCATTAACCTGTTCATTCCCTTGTGGTATGTGTCAAAGGGAGAAGTGGCTCTTCAGGTCTGGTTATTGTAAGCACAAATGTGGATGAGCTGTATTAATCAGGTGGAGTTTCCCCTCAGCTCTGAATGGATTCCACACAAGCTGGGTTGAATCCGAGTCCTGCTGTAGTATGTCTGTCTGTCGAAGGTGCTCATGTGCCCCGTGTCACCATGGTGCCTTCTCAGTACCCTGGTGAGCCTGGGAAGAACTTGTATCCCTAATTTACAGAAGGGGCCTATAGCGCCCAGATCCTCTGAGGTACTTGGGTGACAGGCTCTCAAGCCTAGGACCTCAAAGGCATCTAGACACATAATTCCCAACGGTTTCAGTGAGAGCTGAGTGATGTGTCCAAGTGACAGCAGGGAAATGAAACCATGTCTTCTAAATCTGAGGCCAGGTCTTCCTTATGGGCTGGACCATCCTTCTCTGTGAGCAACACTTCCATTGGGAAGTGCTCCAATGGGAGCAGGAGGTCACCTCTGAACCTTCTCCTGCTATTCCATTGTGTTGGCCACTCAGATAAGGGCAAAACAAGCCTCACATTGTGCAGTCTTCCTAGGATTGACCTTGAAGATAACTTGCTGTAGGCCACAGGTGTTACTGCTCCAGGGACTTCTCTTATATCCCAAGAAGTCCCCTGTGAGTTATGGAAGGCTCTGAAACAGCTGTTAGCAGGGTATCACATTAAATACTTGCTGGACAAGTTAGGTAGATGGGTTTTTGCAGCATAACTCAACTTCAAAGTAGCCATGCACTCATGAATAGTAAAGAATGATGAAGGTTTGGGGTGAAGATTTAAGACCCATATTGTCTCCCTTTATTGTTTGTTGTAGCCCCTACGAGGGATCTACAGACAAATTAGCAGAGCATTAGAGAAGACTTGCAGGTGGATGGCAAGGTGTGGCCTATCTGGTAGCAGGGTTTCGATGGAGCTAGAGATGCTATTGCTAGGTGCCTTTGGAGCTAATGTAGCTTTCATTGTAACTTTCTGTGAAGGGTCCTCTAAAACCCATGAAGATTAAGAGCAAACTCCCCTCACCATCTCTGCCTGTTAAAAAGATGGGGTTGGTCAGATATCGAACTTGGAGGAGACTAAGCAGGATCTGCCTTTACCTTCCTCCTTCTCCTTCTCGGTTTTCCCATGGCATGAGAGGAACCAAAACATACCACCCAACATGTTTTCAGTGTCTCCACTTAGCTGTTTTTCCCCCTCTGTCCAAATCTTAAATGAATACAAATTCTTATACTTAGCTTCTATTTCTCGTACAGGAGACCTGTATTAAATAATTGTGCATCAACTAATCCAGTCTCCCTTGCTTTTGAATCCTGAACTGTGAGCTCAGCAAGCATTGCATGAAATGAAAATATTTTCATGATGAGGGAAATGTACAGATCAAGAGTAGTTCAAAAAAACAGATCAACAGATGGCATCTTCAACTTCCAGAAGCACTTCTTGCCTGGTTCAGAGACTTCATCTTATGTTACTATTACTACTAGTTATTGCAAGAAAATTATCGTTGGAGAGGGGAAGAGGATAAGTTCCTCCACTGTGGGCCTGTTCTTAGGATTTTATTTCATTAAGGATTTTTCTATTAGACTGCAAGTGAACAAGAACCATGTTTCTCAGATACAAGACAGCTTGTTCCTGTATTCAGTGGCACTGCAAATGCAACATTCTGTGGGAGAGAGAGTTAGCATATTGCTTTCCTAAGAAGAAATGACTTACTATCTGTTTGCTGCCAGCCAGCAAGGCGCTTTTTGGAAAATAAAAATGAATGAGTCCTTTACAAAGCTCTTTGCAATGTGCTGTAAGAGCCCTGGTAAAAATAGAAATCAATTAGGTTAGACCAAACATAAGACTTGTAAACCTTTGGAGACCTCGGAGACATTGCCTGTGACAGTGTTATTCCGTATTAAGCCGAAGTGAAGTGGCATTTCATGCCAAGGGCTCTGATACCTCCAGAGAGCTATAATTCTTCAGAATGCACTTTTACCAAGCTACAGCTAGACAACTGCCTACAGGGACCGAGACTTCTAAAACTTCACGAACATGCCCATATGGCATCCGTTACAAAATACCCATAGAAAGTATTACACAGCACCGGTAGGAAAAGGATTGTGATGGTACACGGGGTTTGTGGCTGTTTTCAGAGCGAGAAAAGGTTGGTGAATGGAGGTAAAGTAGAACTGTGTGTACCCTGCCTCATTTTTTTTTTGAATGGGGGGGGTCTGTGTGCAGGGTCAGAAGATTCCCTTCTTTCCAAGTTAATTGGGAAATTCATCTCCTCTCTCTGGGTGTTTGGCAAGATTGTTCTTTGGATCTGAGTCATACTAATGTGATCGCATGATAGCTTTGGTTACTGTACTCACAGCATGAGGATTTTATGGTGTGCTAGTTTTAAAAAAGAAATATATATATATATAGCATTAATATATAATAATGCATGTATGTGTGTGTGTGTGTGTGTGTGTGTGTGTGTGTGTGTGAATATATATATATATATATATATATATATTGAAATGCTAATATAATCCTGTCTCCTAATGTTTTCTCCCAGGGACTAAATACCCAAAATAAAAAGGATAGTGTCAGTCAACCTCGTTTGGGAAGTAATTTCACGGAAATAAAATGGGCAGCTCAAGGAGTAAGATGTGCTTGGGTGTGAGTGATGGTGCCAGAAATTTGTGAAAAACATTAGGAATGGAATTTGGCCACAGCTTTTTGTTGTGGGTAGCTTGTTTCTCCTTTGGTACTCCTGTGAGATTTGCATTTGGCTGTTAGTTTCCTATTACCTAACATCTTAAGAATATATATATATATATGGGGGGGAGGGGGGGAGAGGCAGTTCAAGCTGATTCTTTACACGATTCATACAAAAATTCAACTACAGACCCGCAGATCTAACCACAGAATTAAGATCCCAAAGTCAAGTATGACTTGAAGGGATGTTTTGGACAGCCAAAGCCTTTTATCCTAGAAACAGAAGAGCGTGATGATATATAGTATAAGTAAAATTACATGAGAAGTAATAAACTCACTGTGGTTTCTTGTTTAAAATTCCCATTCATTGTATACCCTGCATTTTTCAAAGCAGTAAATGATCAGTGGTTGGAATAAAAATAGTGAAAAAAAACAAACCCCCCAAACCAAAAACCTTGTGTAATGATGATCTTCCTTCTTCTCCGCTGCTTCCTTATGCTATGGGGCCCATTCCAATCCCTGAGTTTTTCTGATTGGTGTGATATCTGGCATGGGGGACTGGGGGGAAGTGATTTAAACCCAAATGTGAATGGGAGCTGAGATTTACCAGAGGGTTTGCTCTTAAGGGTGGCAGGCAGGAAAGTGGAGTGGGTGATGTGGTGTGGAGCTTTCTAGTTTTGGGGGTGGCTGGGGGTGGTTTTACTGTTATTGTTTGTCATTTATTGCAAACTGCTCTGAGCCTTCCTGCATGTGAGACGATGACAATGATAGGTATGATGATGATGATCATCGTCACGATCTTCATACACCCAGCCCACACTTTGATTCCAGTGGGCATTTTGAGTGCACAAGGAATGCAGTATCACTTTTCAACTACCACCTCTTATCTAAAAATATAATTCAGAGAGTCATGTATTGGCTTCAATAGGTGTAGGTTCAGGCCTAAAATGAGAGAACGTACAGGTTTAGGTTGCCATTGCCTCTCTTGAGTGAAATTTAGTTTGTTGGAACTGGACTTTTATGTAAAACAAGTTCAGGTGCAGTGAAAATTATTGCATCAACAAGAAAACCATTATTTTACTAGCTGAGTAACATTTTCTGCATTATTTAACACGCTGGTTTAATCCCAGTGGAGCCAAACTTCAAGCAGAATCTCATGAAGGAGAGAGGAATGTGCAATTCTTGTTTGCTTTCAGTTTTCTGTTTGAGAAGATTTGTGCATGCAGCCATCACTTACCCTATTGTTACATTTGCTTTTTTTTCATAAAGTAACGGCCATTCCATTGTCTATCTCAACTTTGATGTTTTTTAAGCTCCAAAATCCCGTCTTAAGTGCCACTGGTAACTGTTTAAAAGAATGATCTGTGGTCAGATACTTGGCAGCCCCTGAACCAACTGCTGCACTACCTCCTATGCTCGGTACTCCCCCGCATTCAAAATCATCACTCTTGCCTTTCAGTGTGATTATGTCACCTTATCCTTGTTGCTGCGAGTTACTTCTGTGTATCCCATGGTGCTGCACATCAAACCTATGCTTCTCGTTTAGACCTGAAGGGCTCTGGCACCCAGGCATAGTTCTGACCTGCTTTCTTGGGATGGCCCTACCATGCTGCCAAGAAATCAAGGCCTTGTATCACTTCAGCTCCCTTCTTTCACAAATGTCTCTGACTTCTGTTGTCCCAAGTGTAGTCACCAAACATATTCACCAAATCTCATTCCCACTTCTCATTCAAATCACTCACCTACTGCACCCAGAAAAACCCAAGCCCTACCATCGTGCTCACAAATATTGATGATGGAGGAAAAGTACTTAAAACGAAAAACAACCAAGTTGCTTTTACTGGTAGAAGTAAGTCCCGTGTGGCATTTCAGTAACATTTTTGTACATGTTTCTCCATTATTTTAAAATGTATTTTCTTCAGTGCAAAGATTTCAGATGTTTACATAGGGCTCCTTTCCTGTTATTGAAAACCCACAGTAGTCAATATTCGATATGCAATATTCATTCCACTCTGATGAATGTTAATGAGAAATACATATGTCTATCAACTGAAGAATGAACCCATGCCTACTTGAATCCCGCTATGTGTTTAGATAATAATTACTTTATCACTGATTTCTTTGCAAGCAAGCTGGCAAGGTAATGTTTACTTTCTTAGCATACAGTATAATCTGCATCCTGAGTTTGATAGACACCCAAGGAGCATCCTGAATGAAACCGATAGACCTGGTTTCTTCCCACCTGCTGCACATACTATTTACGTATTCAAAACAAAACCTCTTCTACTTGTCTCTGCAGCTCGGTAATTTGAAAATTCTACCATCTTCCTGTCTTTTCTAAAAGTAGTTTGGAAACAAATCATTTAGAAATTAAATTTTATTCTCTTTGTGTCTGTTTCTGATGTTGTTTAGAAGCAAATTATTTGGAAATTTAATCAAAGCAAAAAAAAATCCCTAGATGATAAGGAAGTATGTTATTAACCAGAACTTCTAATGCTATCATTTTACCTAGTGAAGTTAAACACTACTTACTACTTCAGTATCTCAGATTTCTTTCTCAGTGTCCATAATTACACAGTTAATGAGATTTACCTTGTTTTGAAATGAAGTTCCTTCATAAATAGTACTTGCAATATGTCACTAATGTACATATAATGGTGTAATACTTCATGGAAAATGTGCCAGGAGTTTAAATGAGGATTGATGGTGAAGGGAATCATTGGATCTACATTCCCTACATTCCCACTGAAGCACTTCTTTCCCCACTTCTGGACTAGAGCTTTGTTCTGGGGGCACAGGATGGGAGGAATGGAAACTCTTCCAGACGTTCAACTGTGAGCTCTCAAGAAATCTTGTGCGGATGATAATGATGACCTAGGGATCCTGGTTTTCTCTGATTTAAAAAAATCCCCAATTTTCAGATAAAAAAAACCAAAACCCAAATTCACATGTTTCCAAGTTTAAAATGAAACAATATATGTATGTATGTATGCATGTATATGTATGTATATATAGAAGTGTTTCATTTTAATACAGGGGTTTAGGTTGTAGCCGTGTTGGTCTAAGGACATAGGCAGACAAGGTTCCTTGGGTGAATTTGATATCTTTTATTAGACCAACCCAAATGGTTGGAGAATAGTTATTAAGCAAGCTTTCGGGTTCAAAAACCCTTCGTCAGGCTAAGGAAGCTGCAGCAGTTGGTGTGTGCTCTTCCTGGATGGAATACACACACATACACACATATATAATGTGTGTGTATATATTTAAATGAAACACTTGTATACACACACACATACATTAGTGAGGATTCATTTTACTCATGGAAAAATGTGGATTTGGGGTTACTTTTTTTTAACTGAAAATTGGGGATTTTTTTTAATGCAGAGAAAACCAGGATCCCTGATGATGACCCCATTGTTGTTATCTCCTGTAGGTTTCCCCTGCTTGGCCTGAGGGTGGGAGTTAGTTATAGAGAAGTAGGGCTAGAAGAGACCTCAAGAAATGATCTAGTCCAAGGAATCCAGTGCTCTGGGACAGCTGCATTTTACCCATTTTTTTTCTTTTTTACAATCGCGCAGATAGAAATGTGTCAGCCATCCACTCCCTTGGTCTGTTTTAATACAATCCCCTAATGTGTCTGGCTAAGGGCCAGCACATCTCTTTTGGACTGGATGCATCCTGTTCTGTATGTGGGCATTAGGCTTCAACAGCCAGGTACTAACTATGATTACCGCAGCGAGCTGATTCAGTAGCTGCAATTCTGTTCTTTCTAGAGCAGTGACCAGTGCTGACAATAGTTACCAAAATATCTTCTTAAAGCAGAAAATATAATATATTTTGAACAGAAGCATTCCAGGAAATGGGCCTTAAAATAATAAAACAGACTATGCATATGCCTGGCTTCCTAGATGTCTTTCCATTTTCCACACTAGGGTCCTGGTTGAGCTGAGGTTCCAACAGAGCTGAGATTTTGTATAATCCTACAAAAATATGGATGAAAGGGACCTCATGAGGTCCCTACTTAAAGCAGGACTATTCGTGTCTAAACAGTCCCATGTAAATGTCTGTACAACCTGCTGTTAAACACTTCTAGTGATGGAGCTTCTCGGCTCCAGTGCATACCGATCCTCATGGTTGGAAAATATTTCCTGATATCTAACCTGTATCTCCCTTGTTGTAATTTAAAGCCCTTCCCATTTCTCCGGGATAGAATAAAATATTGATCAACGGCTTTATAACAAACCTTTTGTATTTGAAGACTTATCATATTCCCCACTCAGTCTCTTCTCCAGACTAAATTAGTTCTTCCAACCTGTTCTCATATGTCATGTTTGGTGGAGCTGTAATTATTTTTGTTACTGTCCTCTACACTCTTT
>NW_005841905.1:207728-221881 GCF_000455745.1 Alligator sinensis
CTCTTTCCAGTTTGCCCACTTCTTGAAGTGTGATGCCCAGATTGGATGCAGTACTCCAGGTCAGGCCTCACCAGTGCTGAACAGAGTGGAAAAATTGCATCCTGAGGCTAGCTTGTAATATTCTTTTTAATACATCCCAATGTGTTTGTTTTCTTACAAGAGTATTACAGCGTTGTCTCATTCAACTTGCCATTCACCATAACCTCCCAGTGCTGCAGCTTATCCCATTTGGGATGTGTACATTTGATTGTTCTGTCCCTAGGATAGTTCTTTTCACATTTGTCCTTTTTTGAATCTCTTCCTTTTTATTTCAGACCATTGCCTAATTAATCCAGGTTATTTTGAAGCCTAATCTCATCCTCCAAGTTATCTGCCACCTCCTTGCGCAATTTCTTCTGCACATTTAATATATGTGCACTCAATTCCATCTACCAAATCGATAATGAAAATATTGAACTGCAATGGACCCAGTACAGCACTCTGGAGAACCCACTTCCTACCTTCTCCCAGCTTGACATTGAGCCATGGATGACTACTCTTGGAACAAGGTTTTCCAGCCAGTTGTGCACTCACCTTTTAACAGATTCACCTAGGCTATGTTTCTCTAGTTTATTTATGAGAATATCATGGAAAATTGTGTTACAACCCTGCTAAAGTCAAGAATATTACATCCACTTCTTTCGCCATGTCCACAAACCATTACCTTGTCACAGAAGGAGATCAGGTGGGTTAGGCAGAATCCATGTTGCCTGTTCCTTATCACCATGTCATCCTTGAGATGCTTAAAATTGTTTATATGGGCCAGTATCTTTCCAGGTATCAAAGTGAAGCTGTAATTCTGTGGGTCCTCCTTTCACCTAATCAGTGTCAACTGTTGGGATGTTGTACGGCTTATGAAAAAGTACAATTTTAATGAAAGGTCTCATGTATTTGATACAGCTATTTGCTAGCTGTAGCTGCACTCAAGGTAGAAGAATTATCAGCTCAAGATTATGAGGCTGGATCATCAGCTGGTGTAAATCAGGCCAGCTAATGTAGCTGTATTGGAGCTTCTCCAGTTCTGAATTTGTTTCAGGCTGTTCAAGTTTGCAGTCAGAAAACTACTGTCAGAAATATCACCGTGAAGCGCCACATTTATTTTCTCCTGATGACTTCTCACTTGAATTCTCTTACACATCTCCAGTTTAATATTAATTACTTTGTGCTGGTATTTTCTGTATTCCCTATGCCTCTCTGTGCATTCAGGTCCAAATTCCCTATGCCTCTCTTTGCCTTTTCACAGGTATTTAGGTGCCTGAAGAAGCTGTTTTTGAACATCCCACAAGCTGTCCCTCTGACTTGTTAGCTGCCTATAAAATCTGGCCTTAATCACTAAGTGTAACTGAGCAATACAGGAAAGACTACAGCAATATTGTTTGTTCATCACCATTAAATGACAGCTAATTTTTAAGTGTGTTTGTGAAAAGAGAAATGGGTGATGTATGCTAAAAATATTCATATGCTGCAGAAATCCATTGTTGTTATCTGTATCCGGGTGTGGAAAGGCATTCAAGGTTTTCATTACAATGCTCCTTAAACCATCAGATTATATAGATTTCTGAAGTATGTGTTTCTTCATTTCCTCTTAACTTGTTGTTTATGTTGTCAGGGCTTTCACTTAATGCCGTGTCCAAGTTCAGTTCTGAGAAATGTTTCTACTTAGAAATAACATTGGGCATGATGCTCATCTGAAATAAATTGGCTTTGCTCCATTTAAGGCAATGCAGCTGTGTCAATTCTATGCAAGCTGAAAATCTGGCTCCTTGTTCTCCAAAATCTTGAGAACACCTGTCATCTGTTAAAACTAACATTTAGCCTTAATGTGTAAAGATGCAGATAGCATTAAGCTTCTACTATTGGCTTTGCAGTAAAAACTTGGAAGATGGAAGACTCAATCCCAAGGCATAAAACACGCAAGGACAATTTTTATGAAAGACTGAAAATGACAGACATTGCCTTTCTTCCCTAGCGTTCTCAAATATTCCCTTAGTATCAGACCTCAAAGCATTTTAATCTATATTTTATTTAAAATGATGGGAAGAAACATACTGACAGAGCCAAAAATGTGGCTTATGGGTGTGTAAGACAGTGCTGCTTGCACACCAAAGCTTTCATAGCGTGTTGCAGTTGTGCAGAATACCAGACCCTCTTTCTCAATCCAAGCTGTGGGCAACAGTGAGGTTAAATATAACTGAACTGTTACTCCGTGATGGGAAATAAATCTTTAAGCAACCATCAGGTGAAGAAAAGTGTAACTTGCGTTCATTTTATCATTTTATCTAAGGCCCATTGTAACCATTTTTATCCATCTGAATATTGCTCAAGGCCACTTGTAAGAAAGCTTGTGCATTATCTGCCCATCCTTTTAAAAACGACTCCAAGATGTTTACTCTCACCCTGTATCAGGCAGTGAGGTGACTGTCACCTCTAGCATCTCAATTGGAGAGTGTAAAGAAACGTTTCCCATGTGGTGAAGAGTTATTGTTTAGCTTCATTCTTCATCTAGAATACAAAATATAATAACAACAGCATCCATGACAATAATAACCCTGCACAGTCTACAGAAGAACTACTATTGGGGGTAAGAAGAAGAGGGAAAAATGCCCTCTGTAAAAAAGCAGACATACACCTCCTAACTCAAATCCAGAGCGAAGGCTGTTGGTGTTAAGGTGCGTTAGGATGTGTATTATGCATCTGTGCCGTCTCAGTCATAGCTCAGGACCCCAAAATGCTAGCTTCAGTACAAATATACCACAAAATGATGGTACCCAAACCAACAGCTTACAATCTAACTAGAAGACAAGAGATAACAAGTGGGTACATGCAAGAGAAGAGGACAAGAAAATAATGAGACAGTATTGGCTTGTGTGATAGCTTCCTCAGTTCAACGGTAGCAAACGCTTCCTTACTGCCGCATACAGCTAATGATGTATTAGTAAGTGGTGCCAAGGCTCCATGTAATTTTTAGCAAAGTTTAGCGCTTGACAGTGACTTACAGAATTTTTTATTGGATCATATTCCCATTGAATTCATTGATCCCACAAAGTTGGCCTCGGTGGCATTACTGCTGTAACGTTTGCAGAATGTCCTTGGTTGCAGAGATGACTCAGCAAATAAGATGAACGAACACAAGACGAGGGGTGGAGTGAGGGCAAGTAAGTATTGTTTCCACCTTTTGAATTATTGAGGCACATTTCTCTTTAAAAAGTGAATACAGCTCTTTTGGCAAGTTTTGGGGCAGGTTTCTATAGCACATGGCACAATCTTGACTGGGGCATCTGTGCACTACAACAATACCGATAATATATAATAATTAAATCCCCAGAACTGTGGAACAATAGATAAAATAAAATTGCATTTGATATGGAATTATCATTTCTCTGAACTAAATTGCTTTCCAGTGTTTGGCTTGTCTTGTGCTGCTTATTTTTGAATAACAGCGTCCAGGAGTTATAAGCATTTTAAGTGGAATCCTGATCCCACGGAAGCGAACTTCAGTATTTTGTCCAAGGCCTTTATACAGTTTTTAAAGTACACTGTAGCTCTAAAGATTTTTTAATCTTGGAACTGCTTACATTGTCAACAAGGGCCAATAATAAGCAGTCTTTCCCTTTATTCTTCAAGGTTTTGCGCAATTCTGCCTTTATAACTTGGGCAAGACGGCTTCATCCAGTTTCTTTGGCAGATTATTTCATAGTCAGATGAAACTTTTTATGTAAAGGATTTTTAAAACAAAGCAACCCCCCCACCCAAGCCTAGGACTAAATTATCCTTCAGTTGCTTTTACCCCATTACTCCAAGTTATAAAGTCAGGCCCATCTTAAACAATTCCTTTACCTTTTTGTAATTTCCACCCCACCCCCACTTAATTACTATGCATCAGATCAAAGCTATTGCAGCTTTTTCGATTTATACCAGTTAAGTATCTGGCCCAATAAAAGGGTTTGAACTTGATATTGCTTAACACCAGTTAACACACATATATGCCATATCATCTGAGTAAGAGTACGTCTGATATATATTTAAGTAACTGAGAGGAGAGTCAGTCCCAACATGTGCATTGGTTGCAGGGACTATACAAGTACATGTGCATTAGGTCGACTCTCAGTTAATGCAAATCAGTGGAAGTCATTGGTTTCACTGGAGCTTTACTAATGAAAATGCATCCTGTCTTGGTTCTGGGCATCACCCTCTTGCCTTGAAATCTTCCTCCGTCTCAGAGCAGGCGCATCCCTGTAAAATCTCTGCAGCAAGTAGCCCACTGTCTGCAGTATTCCTATATTCCATTAAGGTGCATGTGCCTATACATTATTAATAGGTAGTGTCTGTGATTTCCCTTAGTTTCATTTAGCAATATTTATATGACTACTTAATGGTCAACAAATGCTATATTTGATGAGCTTTGGTTTTAAGAGGGTAAGATCTGTAAATTATTCTAATATGGCTACCTTGCTGCCAGACTTTTGGCAGGTTTGAAATAAACATGCCAGAAGTAATTTTGTTGACAGCTTTCCACACTGGAGTATTTCCAGCCTTCATTCATTACATAGCGGTGCAGTGAATCTTTTGTAGTCGGGAAAATATGCCATCATAGATCCATATTTTAGAGTCCTAAAATACTGTAGATGGCAGAGATTAATGACTCCAAACTGAGTTTTGGAGGTGGGTGACATTATTTTGGAATCATAAAGAGAGATGAAAATGATAACACTTATAGGTTTTTAATAGGGGGCACCAATTAGGCGTGCTTATTTTACATCCTATAGTAATGTCTGTTTTACTTTTCCAGGAACAATCCTAATCCAGGAACAATTAGGATTTCCAATAAGGTGAGGAAGGCTAGGAATGCACTGGAACTGGTTATATTTCTCTTCACAGAAGCATTATGACAAAGGTAGAGAAGAGGAAATATAGGAGCCCGTGCCCACTGCGCCATGGAGGCATGCCTCATTGAGGCACGAGGCATCTGATTATGCAGGCAGGATTAGAAATGCAGTGCAGGGCAGCACCAGTAAAATGAGATTGTGCAGAGCTGCCAGCAGGCCTCGTTCCCAGCAGGGGTAGTAGTAGAAGGCACAGTGTGGCTTCATTGCTATGAATGAAAGAGCTTTTCCATTTGCAGGCTCATGTTTAAGGCCCAGATTCAGTCCCCACTGAAATTCAGGTAGACTGAAGTCCATGTCACTTATGCAGCAAAATGGAATTTCAACTCCAGGAGGAGTGAAATCATGACCACATTAAAACTTTTTTGGAAATTTTTGCTGTTGACTTTAACTGAGCAAGGATTTTACCTAATCACTTTTCCTCAGTGAGGCTGGTCAAAAGTTCACTGAAGAATAAATAAAAATGTTTGCATTGCTTTCAGCAGGCTTTGGATAAGGTTTCATAGAATCATAGAAAATGAGGGTTGGAAGCCCTTGGAGGTCATCTAGTCCAACCCCCTGCTCAATGCAGGACCATCCCCAACTAGATCATCCCAGCCAAGGTTTTGTCTAGCCAGGTCTTGAAAACCTCCAAGAATGGAGACTCCACAACCTCAACAGGTTACTGGGTAACCTGTTCCAGTGCTTTACTGACCTCCTAGTGAGAACATTCTTCCTAATATCTAACCTAACTTCCCTTGCTGCAACTTGAGACTGTTGCTCCTTGTTCTGTCATCTGCCACCACTGAGAACAGTCCAGCTCCATCCTCTTTTGAACCCCCCTTCAAGTAGTTGAAGGCTGCTTTCAAATCCCCTCTCAGTCTTCTCTTCTGCAGGCCAAATAAGCCCAGTTTCCTCAGCCTCTCCTCATAAGTCATGTGCCCCAGCCCCCTAACCATTTTTGTTGCCCTTGGCTGGAGTCTCTCCAATTTATCCACATCCTTACGGTAGTGGGGCTCCCAAACTAGACACATGACTTCCGATATGGCCTCACCAGTGCTGAATAGAGGGGAAAAATCACTTCCCTTGATCTGCTGGCAATGCTCCTACCAATGCAGCCCAGTATGCCGTTAGCCTTCTTCACAACAAGGGCACACTGTTGGTTCATATTCAGCTTATTGTCCACTATAACCCCCAGGGCCTTTTCTGCAGAGCTGCTGCCCAGCCAGACAGAGCCCATGGTGCATGGGATTGTTCTGTCCTAAGTGCAGGACTTTGCACTTGTCCTTGCTGAACTTCATGAGATTTCTTTTGGTTTAATCCTCCAATTTGTCAAGGTATCTCTGAATCCTAGCCCCATTGTCCACTGTATCTATTACTCCCCCAAACGTGGTGTCATCTGCAAACTTGCCGAGGATGCACTCCATCCCATCTTCTAGGTCCTTCATGAAAATATTGAACAAAACCGGCCCCAGGACAAACCCCTGGGGCACTCCACTTGATACCAGTTGCCAACTAGACATTAATCTATTGACTACTACCCTTGACCCCAACCATCCAGCCAGTTTTCTGTCTTCCTTATAGTCCATTCATCCAACCTGTACTTCCTTAGCTTGCTTGCAAGAATGTGGTGGGAGACTATATCAAAAGCCTTGCTTAAGTCAAAGTATATCACATCCACTACTCTCCCCACATCCACAGAGCCAGTCATCTCATCATAGAAGGCAATCAGGTTGGTCAGGCATGACTTGCCCTTGTTGAATCCATACTGACTGTTTCTAATCACCGTCTTCTCCTCCAAGTGCTTTGAAATGGATTGAGAACCTGTTCCATAATTTTTCCAGGGACTGAAGTGAGGCTGACTAAACTGTAGTTCCCCAGATCCTCCTTCTCCCTTTCTTGAAGATGGGCACCATATTTGCCCTTTTCCAATCATCCAGGACTTCTCCCAGTTGCCATGAGTTTTTAAAGATAATGGCCAGTGGTTCTATAATCATGTCAGCCAATCTCCCTCAGAAACCTTGGGCACATCCCATCCGGCCCCACGGGCTTGTACACATCCAGCTTTTAGAAATTAGTTTCCTGATTGCAGATTGTCACATGCTCTATCCCATCACTTCATCTTCAGATTTAATCAGATCTTCAGAGAGCACTGACAAATACATGTTGTTTATTACAGTTTCACCATTACACACAATTAGAGTAAATCCAAAGTTAATGATGAATTAGATGCTTGAATACAATATTTTATAAATACTGTCAAGCCACAAAGCAGTATGTTCTTTGGGGTGGTCGTAAAATTGAGGTAAACAGCATAAATCTAGTTCAGAATTATATATGCTATGCTGGTATGCATCTCAGTATCTCGTGGTTTTTCCTCTTCTGGTATCATCTTCTATTCAGTAAAACTTATTTGAGTCTGGTTTCACATACCCATGGCATTTGCATGGCTTTATAATTTGTTACCCTCTTTACCCCTAGTAAATGGCCCACAAAACAAAGACATTTATAGCGTATATTTTCACCATCAACAACTATTAGGGGAAAATATGTCTGAGCAACACAATGTGATAACGTGACCAATTATTTCTTACCTGAATTCTCCCCTGGATGTTTAGTTTAACAAGTTGACCATCAGTGGATTTGCCATAGTTTTCCAGTGACTGATAGGGGAAGTTGAATGATTTCCCTTCAAAATTTTGAAGGAAAAGGAAAAAGTAATAAATAGGCTCAGTGTACATGCCAAAAAACAAAAATGGATTCTTAAAAATATGAATTATTTTAAATTGTGCAGGCATTGTTGTATTGGAAATATTTAAAACCAAGCAGAGGGATGCTTGAATAAATGGCCTGGTAGACAACATACGGAATGGTTACTTAGGACATGTATTTCTGGCTTCGCTTCAAACTTTGTGGGTGACGTGAGCAAGTCAGTTCATAAATCTGTGCCTCTAATCCCCATCTGTACAACGGGAGCAATGCCACTCCCTCCCTCTGTCCTGCACATGCAATTGGTAGCTCCTTGGGGTAGGGATCATCTCATATTATATTTTTGTGCAGGGCCAAGACCAATGTGGCCTGGATCATGGCTACAGTCAGGTTCACATAAAAGAAAAATAAAGAACTGGGGTTGGTTTGGGCTTCAGGATTAAGTCCCCATACGATCCCAACATTGCCGAACTTCTTAATTATATCACAGCTCTTGCAATCTGGGGAGACAGAGTTGGTTTTGTTCAACTCGTCTCATCTCACGCATTTTCCTTTAATCAAAATGGTTACCATCCCCCATTGCTGCACATTGGGCTGCAGCCAGCAAAATGGTCTCCGTTTTCCTACCGGTATCTTCATGTGGAAGCGAGGCTGCCTTTACTAGAGGTGGCTGCCACCTCTCACTGTTCTCTATGAAGTTGAGGCACAGCCATTGCTATTTCATGGTTCTTGGGGCTAAGCAGGTCATAGATGGCGAGGGGCAGCGGAGACTGCAGAGGAGTTGGAAGGAGCAAGTGGGAGCTGGAAAGCACAGTATGGCATCTCCCACTCTGGGACAGCTAAAGGGAAGGGAGAGCCACCTGTGAGCATCGGGAGGAAAGACGCATTGTTGCATGTGTAAGCAAAGCTGGACTTTGACCTCCAACTTTGGGGGCAGGTTATTTTCTCCTAAAGCTTCAAGTCCCAGAAGATATAAATTTCTTATTTTGGAACACTTCATGTTTTTAAGCCAAATGCCCTGTGATTTTTTTTTTACTAGTGATTTTTGAACATGTGAGGTTGACAACTATGGATCTTACTAGCAGGATTGGTTGTTTGGCTTGTGCTAGAAGTATGCTAATTCTGGTGAAATGTCTCTATATGAGTTTACAACAGATATTTTTTGCAGGTGGATAAGGTGAAATTTGTAATGTTTGAAAGATGCTTGCTGTAGTCCTGGGACTCCTTCTCCTACGTCCACAAAATCGGTGTGGTGACTGGCCCTGTTTTAGAGCTTCAGTTGGTTAGGGACTGAGCAAAGAGAAAGAATTGGTCTCTCCAACTCCAAGGGCTATGGTTGGGTATAGATGGGCAGGAAATAATACTGCTTTCTCATGCTCCTGGTTCTTCATTCTTCCATGGGAGGAGAAGCCATTCAGAAGAGACTCAAGATTAGTGCAGAGGGAGCGTGCCGCTGTTGCCGAAAAGCCAGAGAATGAGCTTAGGACTGTCAGATAGGCACAGGGTGCAAACTTGGTACGTGGCCGCCATGATATTTGCAAGTCTTGACTGCTGCCGAAAGGAAGTAGATGCCCAGAGGGTAGGCCCAATGGTCTGTTTGCCCTGCTTGTGGGTTTAAGTAGATTTTCTTGTGTGAAGCGTACTGAAGTCCCATTATCAGAACCTGTCAATAATGGCTTGGTGCTGTGGTAAAAGAGTTGGAACAAATGTGTACCTTGGAGGGATACCTAGGTGAATTTGAAAAGCTGTAATGGAAAGTTCATAGTTTCATAGTTTCAGGGTCGGAAGGGACCTAATAGATCTTCTAGCCCGACCCCCCGCCAGGGCGGGAGAACAACCCAAAAAACAAACAAACAAACAAACAAACAAACAAAACCACTCACCCTAAAAACAAAAACGGGACTCAAATGAGTCCAGCCAGGTAAGTATCCAGCCTCTTCTTAAAGATCCCCAGGGTAGGGGCCAGCACCACCTCCCTTGGAAGTTGGTTCCAGCTCCTAGCCGCCCTGACTGTGAAGTAGTTTTTTCGGATGTCCAATCTGTACCTCCTCTCCATCAACTTGTGCCCATTATTCCTTGTTATGCCAGCAGGGGCTAGGGGAAACAGCGTCTCCCCCAAACCCTTCTGGTCCCCCCTAGTGAGTTTATAGACGGTCACCAGGTCCCCCCTCAGCCTTCTCTTGTGGAGGCTGAATAGGTTCAGGTCCCGCAGTCTCTCACTGTAGGGTCTGCCCTGTTGTCCCCGGATCATGCGGGTGGCCCTCCTCTGGACCCTCTCCATGTTGTCCACATCCCTCCTGAAATGGGGCGCACAGAACTGGACACAATACTCCAGCTGCGGCCTGAAGTTCATCAACCCAGAGCAAACACTGACCCTTTGGGATAACTTACAACAGAGGAGAGTCCCTGCTGCAATAGGAAATGACTGGTTATACTGGCCCCTACCGTCTCTGTGCAACCCACAAAAAGTGTTGTCTTGTTCTGATTATATTCAACCCTGATATAAGTCAGCTCTACATGCTCAGGTTTAGTTTGAAGAGAAGCAGATATTCCCTGAATATTAGTTACTGTTTCTATGAGGGTTAACTGAAAACAAGACATTATGGTGAAATTTTAGCCCAGGGGTCAGGGATCTGTCAAGGATCTGTGTCTAAATTGAGCGCGTTTCCTTTTGAGGAAGCAAAGGTAGTCTTATAGTTGGAGCAATATAGTATGAGAAAGCCATGGCTCCAATGGCTATGCCCTGGCTTCTTCTATATTACAGCTCATTCATTGCCGTTCAAATGTGCAATGAGTCCAAAGGTAATCCTCTTTAAAGAAGCTTTGCTAAGTAAAACATTTTTTGGTGTCATTATCTCTCATAAAGAACAGTAGGAGGTGGCAACCTCTCACGCACACACAAAAAAAGAGGAAAATGATCATCCTGCCCCTTTTCAGAGGACAAAGGGAAATCTCTTCCTTGGGACTCCTCCAAGAAGCAGCTTTATTCAGTTTTCCTCTCCTAAAAGGTCCCCCTGCAGCCGTGGCCTCACAAGGGGAAGCCTCTGGCTTCAAGTCCCTGGCTTCCCTGGTGATCCATAACACTGCCACCTCTGGGAGCTCCTTTTCTGTCAGCGTCTGGAGGAGGGAGGGTGTTTTCTTCTTTAAAAGAGGGTTATCAGTGCTGATGCCCCAAACAGCACAGCGGATGGACACTGCTTCAAAGCAAACAGTCTTTACTGCACCATCCCAGGTCCCTCTGTTCCACTCGGACTTTGCCCTGTTACTCTGGGACCATGTCCACCTTGGGTCCTTCTCCCAGTACACCCTAGGAACTTCTCCCGGTCCAGCTCCCTCTGAGTGTCATTCCTCCTCCTTGGGCTCAGTCAGTCACACTCACAACGACTTGCAGTTACAAAACTATATTCTTAACCTGGGGACAGCACTCACCCAATACAATAAAACATAATGCCATCAAATGTAGTTGAAGAGGTTATTAAAACCTTGAATTCAGTAGGGATCACCCACCTTTAGATTCAATAGGGTAGAGATAGGATCAGTCAAAGAGCAGTCTCTGTGGCCTGCTGTCAAGCCTAAACAGCCATCTGCCTCCAAGGTAAGAAGAATGGAAAAAAGATTTCCTTTCTTGGTTCCCTGCCACACACACAAGCCAGAATTTTTTTTACAAGCCTTTCCATCCTTGTTTTCTAGAAGGGCCTGGTCTTGTCTACTGTGACTTGGCTGGAGGACTCTAAGGATGACTAATTAGTGGGATAATGATATGATTAGGAATTCGATAGGAGTATTTCTATACATAAAGTTTAGGCATGTACATGAATCTGCCTTATTGGGATGTAAGGATGGGTGACCCTCACTGAATTCAAGGTTTTAATGACCGCTTCATATATATTAGAATTTGTAAACCTTTTCCTCCTCTAAGACTTTAAACCCTTTGGATTTTTTTGTTCAGAAATTATTCAAGTATATATACTGGTTTATTTATTTGCATGCAGATTAATATAATATATGCATATATACATGACATCCATTATAGATACAATCATATATCTAAATTATATATAAATTAATTTGCATATATTTTAAATGGAAATCTTATAAATTATGTGCATATTGTATATGCGCGATATATAATGCACATGAATTTATCTATATGCATGTATTTATATATGCATATGTTATATGTAATTGTATCCATTATTGCTATGGTACATATGTATACATATATTATATGCATGCATTATATTTCTATGCATTTATTCATATTTCTAGATACATCTAAATCATCAGTATATATAATTGATTCTTTCTGATCACAAACAAAAATAGTGTTTTTATTTATTTTATTTAAATGTTTGTTTTAATATATATAAAGTAGCAATATATTTTCCCTGCCAAAGGAAAACCTTTATGTAAGGAACAGACCTCAATACTCTGTGTGTTCTGTTCACAATACTGTGTATTTTTTGCAATTTTTTCCTCCTTTTCACTCTCTGCTCCACTTTTTCAGTCTGTTTTTCGCTCTGCTGGTGTTCTGCTTGATTAATTCATCTTGTGTTCCTTTGTTTTTAATAGATTTGTCTTTGCCCCTGCTTTCAGCATCTCCAAATGGAGTGCAGTCATAATATTCAAGTAGAATCACGTTTTAGGCAAAATGTGTTTTTGCCTTCCCTAGGATAACCCAACTACTTTAACTGCCTTTTTGCTGTGTTAATACTACGTGATTTCTGCTGGTTTTCAAAACACCAGTACCATCAGATGTGAATAGTTATAGGCACCAAGATATTTCAAAACTCAGTACCTGCATATTTCTCACAAATGGCCTTTGACATACTGTTGTCTGTGGAGTGTGTTTTTGGCACAGAGTCTACTTTGTTTAAGTTCCTTCTGTTGGG
Organism: Alligator sinensis; assembly: GCF_000455745.1. NCBI lineage: Eukaryota > Metazoa > Chordata > Crocodylia > Alligatoridae > Alligator > Alligator sinensis. The sequence continues at coordinate 220,231 of NW_005841905.1, forward strand.
CGGAGAGCTGTAAGGCAGTAATGATTGATTTTGACTGCATTAGTACCAGGCTCTGTTGATAGAATTACAATATTGAAAGCAAATACTCCTACAGGATACATGTTTTTAAATAAACACCATCTTTGGGGGGGAAAAAGTAAACCTTTGATGATAATTCTGCTCTACATAGTAGCATCAAGACCCACATGCTGCTAAAATCATTGCATAATATGTTCTACAGGCTGCCAGTAAACATTTGTAATATTGAGGGCACGGGACAACTGAAAATGCCTCTTTGAGGACTATAGATGCTATAGACTATAGGTTTCTGCAACAGTTTGATGCATTTATTGTGCCCATACAAATGGTGCATTAGGCCAGGTACAGACATTACATTTTTACCAGTATAAGTGATCAGAAATCTGTCTATATCCATAATAGATCAGCTGCTCAGCACACATAGACTGCTTTAAAAATGGCAGAACTGAGTCTAAGATTTGCCCCCCACAACCACCAAAAGGCAAATATGTGGTCTGTTCACTAGACTAACAGGAATCTACCAGAGATCTGCCCAAGCAATTTCCCATCTGAACTCAAGATAACTAGGTCCTAGATGAAAAACCAACACACAGAATTGTAGAACAGTAGGCCTGGGAAGTACTTAATGAGGACCTGATTTTTTGGGGGCCTACAGTTTCTCTTGGGATGTTCAGGGTGACACCTACTGAAGGTTTACAAGTGTTCTCAATGGGAGCTGGATGTGGCTCTGACTTGTTATGAAGGAACATAAACTTCAAACCTTATCCTTGGAAGCTTTACACTTCCCACCCATAGCTGTGCTTCAAATTAGTATGGTGGAGTGTCAGGCAGTTTTCTTGTTTACTGCAATGTTTCGCTGCGTAAGTCAAGTAAACTAACTTCTTTTTATAATGACACCAGCCTCTAACCTGCAGATGCATATCATGTGTTTCCATGGGAATAATGAAGCAGTCCCCAACTTGCTTTTCCTTTTCCTGGAAGCAAATTGAATGTTACAGATTATGCAAAGATTGTCGAGTGTGGCTTGGCTGGCGTTCCTTCTGCTTTCTAAAGTGAAATGATCAGGATATAGTAAAACAAGGAACCCCACTTCATTGGGCTCTACAGTTTGTTACCAACCAGCCTTTCCTCTGTAGGGTGTTTCCAAGTCTTGTGGGACAAAGCTGTGCCATGTGAACCAAATTGTAAAGACAGATGTTGGAGTAGAAGGGGCATATTTTCTACAGTGGGATTATCACTAGCATTGTCCAAGGAGCCAAGATTGCAGAGGCCTTATTTTGCCACATAATGAGTAAAGAAAACTAAGCACTTCTACCCCTAACTCATGCACAGACCTGAGATGGTGAATCTGGTAATGGCAGGTGGAGCCCAGGATACTTGGTCAATAATCCCCTGAAGGAAACATTCCTTGGAGCAGTAGAGGGAAGGGGCAGGGGCCCATGTCCTCCCCCTGCTGCCTCTCTCTCTTGCCATCATGTTGCAACCAGAATAGCTTCCTAAAAGCACAGTGAAATAATGACCTTTCCCCTTCTAGAATTGGAGGTGGAGTGCAGGCGGTCAGGGATTATGAGCAAGTAACTGTTTCCTGTTGGGTCTGCTGCTTTAGCAGTGCAACTGCATGCCACCTCTTCCT
>NW_005841905.1:221912-264736 GCF_000455745.1 Alligator sinensis
AACTGACTCAGTAACTCAAGAATGATGAAGAGGAGCTAATGGCAATGGAGTAGCAACAGGAACAAATCTGAACCAGTGTTACTTTGACACTGCCTCTTGCCTATTGACACCCGGATGTACTCAGTGGGTGTGTCTACACAAGACGCTTTACTGTACGGTAGACTAATCTTCTGCGCAGTAAAGCATCACTGTATAACCATGCACTGAGCTCCTGTGCAGTAAAATAAGCTAATGCACCTGTGTTTACAGGTCATAGATTTACTGTGCATTAGCTGATGCACACTAACGCATGTGTAGATGCTGACTGGGAACAGTTTGCTCCCAGGCAGCCCAGGCAGCAGGGTGCCCAGTGCTGCCTGTCTACGCCTGGATGTGGCAGGGAGCTGTGCTAGCTACAGGGACAGTTGTCTCCCTGCCATGTGGGGATTGGGACCGTCCTGATCCGCACACAGCCAGGAGAACTGTCCCAGTAGCCAGGACTGCTGCATCTCAGGCAGGTGGGGGTCAGGCTAGGACCAATCCCCACATGGTGAGAAGAGGCATCCCTGGCTGTGGGGGGGATAGCTATGTGGGGATCAGGGCCCTCCTGATCTTTAGGTGCCCAGGAGAGGCGTCCCCACCTGGCAGAGACACTGCCTGGCAGCCCACGTGGCAATCAGGAGAGTCCTGCTCCCCACGTAGCTGGGAAAGGTGTCCCCACCCAGCGGGGATATTGCCTGACAGCCTCACGGGGATCAGTAGGGTCCCGATCCACATGTGGTCAGGAGAGGAATCCCTACCCAGCAGGGATGCTGCCTGACAACACTGTAGGGATTAGGAGGGTCCCACCTCTCCCAGCCAAGTGGGGAGAGTCCTGATCTCCATTTGGCTACTAGGCAGCATCCATCTCTCAGCAGAGACACCTCTCCCAACTCTCCTAATCCCCCCATGGCTGTCAGGCAATGCTCCCCCAGGCAGAGATGCCTCTCCTGACCCTCCCGATCCCCATGTGACTACCTGGCAGCATCCCCACCAAGCCTTCCTGCTAAGTGGGGACACTTCTCCCAGCCTTTGGGGATTGGGTCCAACCCCCCCATGGCTGGGATTCAGTAGTCCTGGCTGTCAAGACAGCTGTTTCCCCCCACATGGTGGTTGGGACCAGCCCTGTGCCCCCTACCAAACAGGCTGACACTCCCCCTGGCTTGTGCATCAGGGACAAGCAGAGCTTAGGGGCAGGAACATCCCTGGTTTCAACTGCTCCAGTAGGGAGCAACCTTACCGGCACATGTGTAGGCCTTTTCCTAGGGTGCAGTTTACTGTGCCTTTTTTTAATGTGCAGTAAACTTAGTGTGCATTAATGGCATGTGTAGATGCACCCAGTTTGCAAACTCATAGAAACCTTTACAATACGATCAGCCATGAAGGGGTTCAGACTTACTCATAGTTAATATTTCGTTGCCTGCTCACACTCCCAGCTCCAGCGAATAAAACCCATCAGTGACACTGACATAATGACTCATTGACCTACGCCTTGTATATTGGGATGGGAATAATTTTGCTCTGAAGTCACCAGAATTAATCATTGGTTTTTCCTCTGGTAAGTAGGAGAAGGAGATGCTGTAGCTAAGACAATCTTTCATACTTAGTACTGTTTTTTGGTCTCTCTCCCTTATTAGTGCCTAGTTAGATGCAAAGAAGCATTTTGTTAAGAGCCCGGCAGTGCAGCACAGTACTTTCTCGACATATTTCTTCTATCCCTCCTGCTCCTGCTGGGCCTTGTTAAGTGTCAGGAAGGGGGACCTATGATTAAGTGCCCTGACCTGGATTCTTTTGCCCGCTCTGTCTCTGACATCTTGTGTGACCTTGGGGAAATTGTGGCATCTCTTCTGATCCGGAGATGCATCACTTGATAAAGAAGGATCATATTTTTTTCCTGCCTCACAGGGGTCTTGTAAGGTTAAATTAAAGTTTTGTAAAGATGGTTAGGGGGAAGGTGTTATATAAATGCAAGGCATTGATTTCCTGTTCAAGTAGTTGTTGTCAACCTCACATCTCTCAGAGCTCCTGACCTACTTTTCAGTTTCTTCTTCCAATATGAATAATATTACAGACATTATTTATTCCTTCTAATTATTTTTCCCTTCAAGCCAAAGCCAATCATTATTAAGGTTGACTGGTCTCCAGTCCCTAATCCTTTAAAGTGGACAGTTGTCCTGTGATACCAAGAAATAAAACAAACAGTTGACATAAACAGGTGTCTCTTCTAGTACTTCATGTCCTACACATTGGGTTTCCAACCTATGCTCATAACCTCATTTGATGGTCAAGTCCTCAGACACGTCAGCCTTTTCTTTTGTTGGAAAACAGGTTTTCATATGGAAAAAGAAATGGAGAAACCCTGGCATTTAGTACTTTGCCAGCATTTCTCAAACATCAGAGCAGGTGAGAGCTGCACACGCTCCCCACAGTCCTGCCCTGAAGGGTGGCAATCTCCAGCCAAAAATAAGTGAAATTAACCCTTTGAATTCCATGCACACTCAAGTTTTATGAGGCCATTTTCCTAGCATAAAAAAGCGAGATTCCTGAAACAAACTCCAGCAACCACTCCCCTTAGACCCGCCAGGACTTGTAATTCTTTGCACTAAGCAAAAAACCATCTCAAATTAGTGAGAGTGGCTCTGGATGCAGCTTTTAGTGCTGCTTTTGCTGTGAGCCCAGATTTATTGAGCGATTATTCAACCTGCCCAAGAAGCAGAGTCCATTGCTATTTCTTACTATTTCTTGGGATGCTTCAGTGCACATGTGAAATCAGATTAATGTTGAGTGCTATGGGAAAACCAGTGCAAGCCAGGATACTAAGGCAAGGCAGGAGGTGCAATAAATATTTAAGCTGTTGCAAATGTGAATGCAACACTTCATAAAAACCTCATCCGGAAATGCAGAGGGGCAGTGGGTGCAGGGAACAAACTTATGGAACAACCATAACAGTGTTGGACTTCTCAGTGAAGAGCAGTGTAGGGGTTTCTTCAACATTTAGGGCCAGGTCCAAGCAATAATGTATAAGTCAGACTCTCCTAAGCTGCTCTGGACTTACCGTTGTGTCAGGGACTGTAAGGCAGTCTAAGGGGGTGAAATACATTTTCAGAAGGCAAAAAAAGGATCTTAGTCCACATGGGGGGCAACCTAGCTTACTGTATTTTACATCTTTCTACCCTCCTAAAAGTTGCTTTTTTCCCTACTATCTCCTCTCTTAGCATGAGATTTGGAATGATTCAGGCCTGAGTACTATTTCGGAGCCTCTCTGAGGAGAGGATTAAAAAAAAAATTGTCCAACAGTGAGCGGATGTGAAACCCAGTGCATGCAGTACAGGCGCGGAGGGCACTGGAGGCAGGTGTAAGATCCAGTGACCAGAATCCCTCTCCAGATTTCCGCAGCCTCATTCAGACATACCTCGCTCTTCAGCCCTCGATTGCTTGCAGAAGAGCAAGCACTTCATTTTCCTTATGATCTAGCTGCTTTTCTGTTTCTGCTCTGCCGAGTAAACAGAAAAATATAGCCCTCCACAGCAAGCGTTAAGTATTAGCTGCCTCCGTATATGTCTGACAGGGCTCCTGCCCACTCATCCCTCTGTGCTCATATAGAGGAATAAACCACCGTCTGACCTTCTGGACTCTCCGAGGGATGTGATTCAGAGGTAGCAGAATTAGCACGGCTGCCACCACTAAACAGCCCCCAAGGGCACCCTTGGCCAGTGCTATAGCTCTGCCGTTATCTTTGACGAACACCATGAGGCTGCAGAGCTACACTGTGTTGAGGGGTCGAGGGGCAGACAGGAGCATGCTACAACTTTTCATCAGTGAGTTCCTTTCCCAACCAGTCTTAGAGACATTGAGTCTGCCCCTGCCCCAAGTCCACGCAGTTATGCCTAAAATGCATGATGTCAGATATGTTGCGCCCATCATATTTATTGGCCATATGGTTTGATTCATAGAGAGTAAATCAAAATGCAGAACATATTACTGTGACATGAACTGTATTCTGAGTGGGCTGCTGTCATCACCATGTTCTGGGAGAGGACCTTGCCATGTGAATGTTGTCGTTTTCCTTGTCCAAATGCTGTTGTTTAATTCCCTGTCCTTTGGTATTTTTAGGAGCTGGTGGGAAGTAATCCTCCACAAAGAAACTGGAAAGGAATTGCAATTGCATTACTTGTTATTCTGGTTATCTGCTCCCTGATTGTCACCTCTGTTATACTCCTGACACCAGGTATTTATAACCTTTAACTCATTCTCGGTCTTCCTTTTTCTTTTTCATGTGTAATTTTCCAAGGGCAAGGCAATGTCAAGAAGGAATCATAATTGTCTTTCCTGTTCTTTCGTTCTGATGCAACGCCTGTTGTGATAAATGCAAAGACTCTGTTTGAATTTGTCAAGCTTTGCATCAGGACCCAGAAATTTATTTTTTCCAAGAATATAGCAGACAAGTATTAGATTTACTTTTTATTAGAGTAAATAATTTGTACTTCCCACTGGGTAATTCTTAAATTTCATCTTATTTAGCAAGCTTTAGCTATTTTCTGTTCACATCGTCCTTGTTAAATTATTTCTCTTGCAATAACTGCCTAAGTACCGGGCAGAGGCTGTAGGCTTGAATTTTAATGGACTATCATTATGTTTATTGATTATTACATATTTCCATGGCCTCATAAATTTCCATGCCTATTTACAGACTAGAAATAAGACACTTTCTCTGCCTCACAGAGCTTATGTTCTAAATAAGAAAGAACAAAAAATGTAAGACAAGACAGAGGAAAGTTTAGAGGAAAATAGAGGACAGAGGATTTTCCTGGAGATATTGGTGTGAAAGAGTAGAAGGGAGTGTTCTTCATGGATGAGTGCAGGTGAGTGGGTACAGGTGTAGGGATCAGCATGATAGAAAGCATGAACAAAAGAGAGAAAAGAGAGAGAGAGAAGTGAAACAATATGAATACGAGCAAAAAGCCTGGAAGTGAAGATGAGAACGCGGGTGGAAGCTTGAAGGTAGGAGCTTTATAGTGAGTGTAGTGCTATGCAGGTATTGTGTCATCATAATCTCTTCAGCAAATTTGGCCTCTCTTTTGTGGAGTCTGTAGTCCTGCAATACAACTAGGCTAGAGGTTGCGGACGACCCAGAATGATCAGGAAATGATGGTTTTATAAAATTTACATATGAAAAGAGACGAGGTGGTTGCTTACAGCTATTTACCTTGATCCCACATTCAGTTGATTTTATGCTGCTCCTACATTTTGAGTATGTAGCAGAACTTTGGGTTTGGTCCTCGGCTAAGTGTAAAAAGGCATAGTGAGGCTGACTGCAGTGGAGCTGTTCAGCGGTATATGGGCAGAGCCTCTAATTGCTTGTACTGAAAACACACAGCTGCTCTTACAGAATTCATCAAAGTGGAAGTGGAGGGTTCTGCTAGCTGGGATCAGGGATAGTTGAAGCCTTTTATGTCTGAGAAGAACATAAGTGGCAGGCTTTATGGAAGAAGCACTTTAGTTGTAAGTTTGTGCAGCTCCCCTTAAGAGCAGGCATAGGTATGGTTGAACATATACCTCGGCAGCTAAGTACAAACAGTCAAAAAGCCTGAGGCTGAATTGATTTATTCTTTGCAGGTTAGTCTAAGCTGCAAAGATTGAACCAATAAGCAAATGAACAGACAATCACTTTTGATTCAGGAAATGCAGCCACATGTCGCAGTGGCTCAAACCAGAAGCTGGGGGGCTCTGGAACATGAATGGTGTGTGTCCCTGGCGGCTGGCGGGGCACGGCGGTGGTGGGAGCGTGGAGGTGGCAGCAGGAGCATGGCGGTGGTAAGCGGGGGAGCTCCCAGAGACACCACCGGTGCTGTTGGCGGCAGGGTGAGGGAGTGGTGAGCGCTGACCAAGGGGCGGCGACCACCTGCAGGCGGCGGTGGAGGTGGCAAGCGGTGATCACAGACCCTCCTCTGATGCTGCCTGCAGTGTCAGCAGCAGGATGTCTGCAGTGCCTTTTTGCAGGGGGTGCATGGCCACGCTCAGGGGGATGCATGTACACCCACATGCACCCCATACTCATCGCCTGAACCAAATTCCACCATTTTTAAACCAGTCTATGCGTGCTGAACTTCAGTTCTGTTGTGGGTATAGACTGGTTTCCAATCACTTATACTGGTAAAAGTGTAATGTCTGTACTGGGCTGTGGTGTGTGAATCTGAAAAGAATCCAGGAAACTTGGGATCAGTTCCTGGCTCAGCCACAGCCTTCTCGTCTGGCCTCGGGCAAGTCATTTACTCTACTCTGTACTTCAGTTCTCTCCCTCCCCGTACACTCCTTGGGTAGCTGAGAGGATAAAAACCTTTAATGACTGAAGTAGTTGCATACTGCATTGGAAAGGACAAGATAGGCACCTTGACAGAAAAAGTATTGCTTTAAGAGCCAGTAGGTTAACACCTTGTTGTCAATGGAGCAATTTGCTGTAACTCAAAAGACTGCTATGACGCAGGCGTGATGAGCTATTATACTATGTTCTACATAGGGTAAGGTGGGTAGGTGTGAGGTGTACATAGTCTATATTTCATGTCAATATACATACATCTGTACATAGGTGTGTATCGATGCACACGTACAGGCATTGGCTCTTGTGGAATATACATGTATATGTGTATATACATCGAGCAAATAAGTATGTATTCAGTCAAAACAGAATACAGGGGCCTGACTATCAACCATTACTTCCAAAAGGGATTTTTTTTTTTACATCAGACCAGTCCTATCAAAACAGAGTTTCTCCATATAGATTTCCAGCCTTGGTTTCTAGATTTCAAACTGTCCAGTTGGCTCAGACTGGGTTGGAAATAATGTGTTTTCCTTTCCTCCCAGTAAGTCTCAGTTAATTCTGCCACTTGTGCTTTTATGGAAAGCTTTATTCTTCATCCAGGCTGCTTCACAGTGAGACTGCCAGTAGGAACATTGCAGAATTTAGGCTGCCATTGTGGCTTCACAGTGGCTGTCTTTACCCTTTCTCAGGCTACTTGACCTTGTTACAAAGATGCATCCTGGCTTATATAGGATAACAGGGTGCTTATTTCACAAGTACCTCCTGCCAGCCAGTCTATAGCGAGACCTTAACATTAGCTTGGCTAGCCCAGGAACCATGTTCATTGTCCTGAAGATCAGTTGAGGAACGTTAGTGAGGACTGGTATCTCGCAGAAAGGTGGGAGCAGGGAAATCACCAGGGTGACATTTTTGTTTTCAGGTACAGGGGAGAGTTCATGCTTGAATGCCATGAAATACTGGAAAAAAAAGAGATGTCCGTTCTTGGGGAACCAAACAACAAATTAGGACTGAGATGAGTAATGTAGCAGAGAGGCAGGAATGGCTACGGGTATGGTTATAACTCTAAAGCAGTGATTTTCAACTGGTGATCTGCAGACCCCTGGGGGCTGCAGACTATGTCTAAGGGGTCCGCAAAATATGACTATGATCAATCAAAAGTATGTAAATACCCACACTTACAATTCAGTGGGGTACATACCTCCATTTGAAATTTTTAGGGGTCCACAAATGAGAAAAGGTTGAAAACCACAGCTCTAAAGCTTCATCTATTCACTCAGACCCTATACAGCTTGATCTAAAATTGTTATTCATTGTTTGTATCATGGCAAGGCCCAGGAGCCCCAGCAGGACAAGGAACTAAGACCCTTATAACAGAAGACAAAAGGACACATTGTGCTCCAAGGGCTTGTGGTCTAGGGTAAAGCAGGAGAGAGACAGCTGGTTTCAGACCGAGAGCTGGAGTGGCACCAAGAGATAATAAGATTGGTCCGCATGACAAGCAGTTGACTCCACAGACCAGCTGCCTCACTGGCGTAAAACTTTTGTAGGCATTGGAGCAAGGAGAGTTCTATGGAGGAATACAGGAGATGTCAGCGCAGTGACTCTGAGGTTGTGTATAGGGAGCTCCTTGTGTGAGGGCAACACAGAGGCAAGCACAGGTGGGCTTGTTTGATAACGTAACCAATGGGCAATGAAGTCTGGTGTCAGACCCTTCAGACCTGTTGAGATTAGTTAAAAATCAGCTACTCTCCCCAGGAAATAGTGTGCTTCTTCTAATCCACCTGCCTCATACAATACCCATTGACCGGTTTCTCCTGGCCTGATGTTAAAAACCCCTCCCTCCAGCTACCCTACTCATTGCTGAATTCTCCCTCCTCAACAAATGGCTTGCTGACATGAAGGCAGCTATTGCTTTAGTTCAGGGTTGTCCACCTGTTGGCCCAGGGGCCACATGCAGCCCCCTCAGAGCTTAATTTGTGTCCTGAAGGCTCCCATGCAGCAAATGGTCCCCCGTTACTCCAGCTACAGCAGCAGCAGCTTGGCTCTCCAGACTCCAGCTTCCTTCTCCAGCTCCACTTAGCAGTAGAGCATAGTGCAGACTGCATACTGGGGCCCCTGTGCAGCACAGTGCAGTGAGGGTGCTCGCAGCCGGGGGACTGAAAGAGGCTGAGGTGCCGACATAGCGTGTGGCCCAGGGGACCTGTGGCCTGTACTACTGTAGTCCATGCACCTTGCAGCCACGGCTGGTATGGCCCAAGGCAGGACAAAGCTGCTGGTTGCTTAGAGGTTAGACAGCTCTGCTTTATTTCACTGCCATATGGGATGTCAGGCCACCCTCTTGGTGCTTACCCTTACACCCCCTCCTGCAGTGCAATGCCACAAGTTACAGCGCATTGACATTCAGCACCTATGATGAACTTGATATAAATGACTAAATATCACATGTTAGGAATGCAGTGCGAAACACAGACATAAAGTCCAGCTCAGCAAAGCCATAATGGCAACCAAGACCTCCATCTTCCCCAGTGAAAGGCAGGGGACATTCCTGAGAGCAAGAGGTAGGAGAGTCATTGCAGAGAAAAGGGAGCATTCCCTTGGTGACCACATCCTGGTGGACTGAGCCAAGTAATTGAGGAAGAGGATTTTATACATCTCCTCAAGTTTCTTTTCCAAATCGATCCAAACCTTTAGAAAAAAGGTTTTAACTCTGGTTGAGTTTCTGATAAGGCTGAGATTCATGCTGTTTCAGATTTTTCAGAAGCAGGTCACTCACCCTGTTTTAAGATGATGTCTATAAATTATGAATGCAGTTTTTGTTAGACGCAGTAGAAATTCTAATGACTGACAGCCGTGCTTTATGGTTAGCTACTTTTTTTTGTTGTCCTTATTTTACAAAATCCTACTGAAATTGGACCCTTTTTATGGGACTGATGGGTCTTTAGATATGCAAAGGGAGCATTTGCAACAGAGGAAAGAATGTATATGTTGGTAGTTGCTCATCCTGGAGATGCTTGCACTAGTGGGTAGCTGCATTCATGGGATTGCCCATCAAACCCAAAGGACTTTGAGTCATTCCACCTCCCTTGAGGGCCTGATTCTGTTGACATCAGTGGCCAAACTGGGCTTGACTTCCCTGCTGCAGGATTGAGCCTTTTCCACCATGTATATGCCTCCCCCACTTATCACAGTAGGTGAAATGCATAGTGCCAACACCCTAGAAATTGTAGTACAAAGAAACACAAACTAGGGCAGAGAGGGAGAAATTTTCCATCAGTTTGCACAACTCTTGCAGTACTCTCTCAAGCTCACTGCCTCATGACCACAATAAGTGTTCTGCTTGCATAAGGCCTGCAGGATTGGCCCCCTCTGTTTGGAAAGGAAGCCCATTAAAATATAGCATGCTGTTTCCTAATCTGTGAAGCTTTTTTGGAGAGGCACATTGAGATCCTTCCTTTCAAGCATGACCTTTTAACTGTAAAAGTAAGTGCATCCAATTCTATATTAAATTTTTAGCATCAGTCTCCAGGAGCATCTCTTACAGAGCTGGTGTGAAAGGTAGTGACTGTAATGCCTCAGCTTGCTGAACACCACTAGTGAGTCATACACAGTCTGGTGCTCCTCCTATGACTCATGCTGTTCCAAAATAGTGGGGCGAATACCCTCCAGTGTTCACACAGAAATGAAATGGAGCTGATTTTTTGCTCTTCTCTTTCAGGCCCCTGTTGTTGCAGGAACACGGGCCTCTGTAACTAGTGCAAAGAGCTAGATCCAGAGCTTCCTCAGGAGCATTTCCATTTAGGCTTCAGTTCACCTAAAAATAGATGCTTCCCCCCAGGACTAACACCTTCTGCAGGGAATGGGGCCAGTTGGGTGCCTTCAGAGGGGCATCTAGCATGCCCAAGGGGCTCAGCAAGGAGGCACCTAGAGCTGGCCAATAAAGAAATGCTGTGGGTTGGGGTGTGCCTGCCCTCCTGCATCTTTGGGACTTAGGTGCCTGACTCAGGGCTGCACACTATGTGCCTCTGTCAACTCAGAAACCAGAGTGCTAAGGATCTGAGGACTAACATCCACTTGAGATACTTGATCTGGATTACTTCTGGCCACACTCAGAAGCCTAAATCTAGAGGTCTTCTAAGGCTAAAAAGTGCCTTATGATTTTAGGCTCCTAAAGCAGGCTGCTAGAGAAGGGTCCATCTGGATTGCTTTTAGTGACTTAAGCACCTAAAATTCAATTTACCCCTTTTTAGGCATCTATGGAAAGGTGTGGATTGTGCCTTCCATAAAGGTTTATTGCTGGTTCAAGTCCTCTTATTCCAGCTTCCCAAGCACGAATGGGCTACTTAGTAACTCTGTCACATGAATGTTCACAGACTGTTACTAGCTGAGCAGAGCTGTGCAAATAAATGATTTTGTTTTTTTGCTGAGAATTTTGAAAAATTAACACTAGGTTGAGGTCAAACAAGGTTTTCTTTGCCCCAAAGTGAATGGCTTCATTTTACATTTAGGCCTTTGCTTTGTTAAGATTTTTTTTGGAAGTTAGAGAAAATTTCAAACCCAAAAGGTCATTTAAAATCAAAGCATTTCATTGAGAAATTGCGGAAACAAAGCATTTAGAGATTTGGGGAGGAGATGACAGGTTATCAACATTGAAACTGATTTGCCAAATGGCTCCTTTGATCTCTCTCCTCTTTTGGCAAAAATTTTTGAAAATATTGCCTAGTTCCATAACTGAGATGAATGTTATCCCCAGTACATGATGGACTGCGTTGTGCCCAGGAGCACAGCCTAGTTGGCGCTGGATTGGAGGTGCACCTCAAGAAGTGAACATGCCCATCTGTAGGGTTGCTGGCATGAGTAGCTCTGCCCTTTCCTCAGAGGTAGTACAATTACCCGTGGTCCCAGAGGAGGAGTAGTTCCAGCGCTTGCAATTGTCTCTGGCTTTTGTGGAAGGAAGACTCATCATGCCCTTATCCCACCACCATCCCTGGGTTTCAACACTAGTATCATGGACCCCATTCCCCCATGTGCTGGAAGACCAGGGCCCCGATGTACATCTAAACGTCATTGCACTGTGGATTTTCCTGGTAAATAGTTTCCATATTGGCTGTGGGTACATCTGAACAGTTGGGCCCTGGGTTGCCTGCTGTTCCTACCCTACATATGCAATTGCCCTGTTTGCTGCCATCAGGCACCAAGTTTTAACGTCTTGCTGCTTGGCCTATAACTGAAAAGATCGGTTTCCTTGAATTCTTGTACCCCATGGTGCTCAATTGAATTAATAAAGAAAACAACAGAAAAGATGTATAATGTTATTACATCGAGGGATTTGGCAAAGCTTGTACTGGGGTATTTTCGTTCCTGGGGCAACTGAGGGGAAATTGAGTAGAACAATTAAACATTCAGCTATACTTTAAAACAGGAAAACTGAAAAATGTGTCATAACCTGGTAAAAAGCAGTACTGGAAATTTTAGCACCCGTTAGTGAAGCAAACATGCCTCCTAGTTATTACTAAGTGGCTGTGGGTAGCTCAGTGCATCAGATTAGTGAAGTAAAAAGCCATTTTCTCCTCCATTAATTGGCTGGAAAGAGTCTGTTTCCGCTGTATCTAAATGGGGACGTGTTCAGCCTGCGTAGCAAGTTAGCACTGAACAATAGTAAAATACTTAGGGATATAAGATGCCAACACACCTCAGGCACTCAGATGCTACAGTGATGAGCCATACAGAAACAGGCCTGGAGCTTCAAAACACAGCAGTATTTTTTCTTCCTTTTAACAAACTAATCTTTTTACTAAGGGAAAGTGAAAACATTTCTGTCAACACAACTTTTTCAAAGGAAACTTGGGTCTTGGAAACAAAATTTTCATGGAAAGAATTTGCTTTCCATGCCTGAAAACCAAAAAACCCCAATGAATTTTAAAATATAGAGTTTTTGGCCCCCCAAAAATCAGCTTTCAGTTTTGTTTTTGGGGGATTTTTGTTTTGATTTGTTTTGTTTTTTTGTAAGAAATTGAATTCTTATCAGGGGAAGTAAATTAGCAGTTCCAAAACAGTTACATACATAATTTGGGACCCTTGGATACTGCATATGTTTCCTCCGTATGGAGGCCAAAGCACCAGTGCAATGTTCTCATGGAAGGTTTTCTGAGGATCATAATGGAGCATGGTAGTGAGTATACACACGAGTGGTGTGTTAGTAGGGAAGAGACCGTGCTAATCATGCATTAAGCTTCTGAGAATTAACTATAAGCTCTACTGCCAAGCACTCAAAGAGCTCCTACAATTGCGGTGCCCTCCTTTCCAACCAGCCTGACTTCTGAGAGTTGATTAATTAAAGTCAGCATTGCTTATACCCTGGATAGTTGAAGTATTTTTTAAGGTTTTAAAACATAACATTCTCTGCACTTTCTTGGGTTTGCCACCAGATTTTTATTGCAGCGTAAGTGTGCTGTTTTTTAACAGGACTCACCAGACATGTGCAGAGGAGACAACAGCTCTACCTATTTTTGCATGCTGTGTTGTATTAAATACTGGAATTGGAAGTCCTTTTTTAAAGATGGTTAAAGATGTTTAGGAGTCTTGATGTTGGCCAAAGGACACTAAAGACTGTTTTGTTATCCATCCGGCAAGCATCTCTTAGTATCTCTTAGCATATTCCAAAAATGGTCAAGATTTTCAATATTCAGTGTAAAAGGAAAAAAAAATTAAAATACTTTAGTACTTGGTCAAGATCATTGAGAAGGCAGCCGTTTAATGCCAGTGAGAGGTTTTAGCTCTTCAGTAAATACAGTCATTCTGTTCATCAGGACAAAATTCCCCTACTATATCATGCACAAGGCTAGGCTCACTGTTTACATAGCCCTGCAAAAATGCCTTCAGTACAAGCTGAATTAGAAAGGGTGGGAGTGGGATTCCACAGCTGCTTTCCTGTACTGCTCGCCTTTGCTTCTACTTTTGCCTCTTTTTCCCCTCCCAGCCCCGTGCCGTGATAATGATAATGCTGACAAGACAGTATTTGGCCCAACCCCATCCAGCCATGTTCAGGTAGTTAGCTGGCGCCTCACCTGCCCGTGTTTCTGTTATTCTGCCTCCTTATGTTCCTGGATGAGTTCCAGCCTCACAGGATTCCTTTTAAGCAACCCCAAATGGCACAGCAGTTTCAGGTATTTTGTGGTCTCTTGTACCACAAGGGCACATCCAGACAAGCGCAGTTGTGCAGTATGACACGCTGCAAATGTGTGCACACACTGCACAGTCCAGTGTGCTCCACGCTGCAAGGGCACGCTGCCTGAGCATGCACTGCACTAGGTTTTTTTTCCCATGGGTTTTTTTTTACACCTGTTTGGGGTGAAAAAAACCCATGGGGGAAAAAAAACAACACGGTGCAATGCACAATCAGGCAACATGTCCTTCTGAAAAGTGGAGCCAGGACACCCAGAGCTGTGGTGCGGCTGCCGGCCAGGCTCTGCAAACATAATCGCCATGGCTGCGATTACCAGGACCCCAGGTAAGGCTGCTGGGCCCAGCCTCCCCTACCCCACCCAGGGCAACGTGCCACACGCCGAAGTGCGCACAGCCCAGGCGTTCCCCAGAGACAAGTAGCTGTGGTGCAAGGTGCACCACTGCTAGTTGTCCCTGGGGAACCAAACATCCATGCACATCTGGACACGCCCCAACAGTTCAACATTTTACATCTTGAAATTGCTTCTCCTCCTCTCGGTACGTGAAGAGTTTATAATTGAAGTCTTGCCCTACTGCCAGAGTGCTTGTGGTGACAGCATATGAAACAGCAGAACTTGTACTGGAAGCATGTCTGGGGGCCAGAGAAGTAGAATCATCAGGAGACTCATTATGGGAGAAATAAGCTGAGGATGTCCTCTTCTGTACTGGGAAATCTTCCAGGTCTTTAGAATAACGTGCATGCAGTCTAGGTTTGAAGGTTGAGGAACTGTTCAGCTGCTGTAGATGTCTCTGCAACAAAAATTGCCTAGACTTTTTTGTTTAAAATGATCATGCACCAGATTCATAAAGGTACCTGAAGAGGTACAGGCATATTGTGGGATTGACAAAGCACCTAAACAGCTTTAGTGGGTAATACCTATTAAGGATCTTTTCTAAATCCCACAAAGTTGTGATGTATATTGCTAAATGCCTTTATTAGTCAAGCCCTACGTGATGTTTAATGACAATCCCCCTCTAAAACTATATGAATGCTTAATTTAGGAAATGATTTCATCAATAGTGTCTAATGTCTAGCGATGTCTATTAGTAGGACTACTAATAATGGTGTATGCTTTTCTCCGCCTGGGGTGGGGGAGCCCCACAGACTTTGATTTGTGATCCTTCAGTAGCCATGGGAACTTGATATTGGTTCCTGGCTGTGGAGGCCTGCTTCTAATTTATGCTAAGGTCCCTTTATACCACTCTGGTCATATAAAGATGTCTTAACATCACTGAAAATTCATGCTACCAAGTTCTGCCATACGTATTCAACTGCAGATCATTTCAGAATGGGGAGTGATCTGCTCTATTTTCAGAAAAATTTCAAATTAGGAATAACAGGCCTTTGCTTCTAAATGTTTTACAGTGGAAGATAACAGCCTGTCTCAAAAGAAAAAGATAACCGTGGAAGATCTGTTCAGTGCTGATTTCAAAATTCATGACCCAGAGGCTAAATGGATAAGTGGTGAGTTGGATATACACATGACTCTAACTCTGCTCTCACATGTGCATGATGTGTCTTTCTCCTTGTCTTGCTTTTGCTCTAGTATCAAAGTCCCTATTCCAGTTTCATGGTAAATATAAATGGTATGGCTCCATTATTCATGGCATCATCGTGTTGTTTTTATGTGTCCCTGTTGTCTCGGGGCCCTGATGGCAGGGTTGTGGCAAGTGCTACATACAGGTATGTAGTGAAAATAAAGAGCTTGCAGTCTTGGGCAGGTGATGAGATTCAGCAGGGAGTCGAAACAAATGGTTAGAGCGCAATTGCTTTATTTTACCACAAACAGATCTTCTCATTTATATTTTCGTAACTTAGTCCCTTCCCAAACCGTTTTTGCAGGCAGAGAGGTGAAGTGTTGCTACGCAACCAGCAGCTCAGTGGTCCAGCAACAGCTGGTCTGCTTCTTGTGTATGAGCCATGTGTTCTTCTCATCCTGTCTTGCTCTGTGTTTTCTAGTTGGGGGGGAGATGGTATTAATAATGCCAGAATTAATAAATACGATATTTGAAGGAATGGAAATTGTTCTACAGATGCAGATTCTGACTCCCGCTAGAAACTCCTGCAAGCTAAATAAGCTCTAGCTGAAGTGACATGAGACTATCCAGCCCATGCAAGGGCCCACTCCAACTCCCATTAAAGTGAATGAGAGGCCATCTGTCAAATTTAATCAGGACTTTTCTGCTGTCAGCCTTGCCAGGAGGGAAGGATAAGTGTAGTTATTTCTATAATGGGGGCTTTTCTCAAACCTTAAGGGACCTGGAAAACTACTGTTAAGAGCACATACTGGATAAGCACGTCCCCTGGTCAACTTAAGCAAGGCCATTTCTAACTAGCACCATCCCTGTTTTGCAGGATGATGGCTACCTGGCAAAGGAGGAATTGAAGTCACTGCCACTTACCAGGGGGCTTCTGTTTGTAGGGCATAGTTTTTGCCCTATGTGAATTTCTTTCACTTTTGCTTATAATGTCTTATGTTTAACAGTCACTTGTCCCACTAAATTGTTTCCATTTCTTTCCCAGTTAAAAGGTAGAGGTTGTTTCCTACACAGTAATATTCCTTCCTGTGCAAGTACAAGCTACCCCAAGTTGTGATCATATGCTAGTGCCGTGTTTATATTTTAATCAGCTTCTAATTTTGGCCAGTCTTATAATTCCCAGTCTGAGGGGTCTAGACTCCATTGGGCCTTGAATCAGACCTAAATGACCTAAAGTTATTTAAAAGCCAAAGTAAAGAAAGCAACATAAAATCAACAGTAAACTATCATTGGTGAAGCTTCTACAAGTATTTCTCATACTTACACTTCGTAGTACTACTACTCATAGTTATACTGCACCAGCTTTTTATCTCAATTAACCTGGAGTAAGTCTAGAGAAATTTCATGTAGCTGGTAGCATTCCTTTACATTTATACCTGTATCAGGGATCAGGCTCCTAGTATAAAATGCTACCACATCATTCACCCACAGGCTTGAAAACATTTCACAAACATTAAGTAAATCTCTCAATATTATATTCTCTCTATGGCTTCTAACTGACCAAGTCCCATTTAAGGTGACTGATAAATCAATAAAAGAGCTTGACATAAAACTTAAGGGTGCCTATACACATACATTGAGGCTGCTCCAAGGCACTGTAATTACAGTGTGTCAGAGCAGACTCGATTAATCGCGTCTGCAGGAGCATGGTAACTACTGTGCTCCAGCTGACTCTTAGCATCATGTGTACCCGCATCCCCTTGCTGAAAAATGACAAAAAATGAAAAAAAACTAAAGCTCCTTTTACTAAATGGTGCTTTAACTAAAGTGCCTCCATTGCCATTTTTCAGCATGGGGACACTGATACACGTGACACTCTGGGCATTTTAATTGGAGTGGGTCTTGGAGTCACTCTAGTTAAAGCTCCCCCCTGCTCCCCCTCCTCCCAAGCGCACATCTATGAAAGCCATAATATTGCAACTTCCCAATGCCATGCTCTGATCATAACTGTAGACATCCTTTGTCCTTTTATACCACTGTTTTCAGAGGTCAAAATTCCTGTTGTTGTTTTTCCTAAGAACTTACTGAAAAAGCCTATAATAAGCTAGAACCACTTAGTATTAAATGGTGCTGAAGGACATGCGGGAAGGAGGGAAAAGAAGTGGGTTGAATCAGGGCTGTTGAACTGGCACCCACAGGCAACATGTGGCCCTCATAGGGTTATATTACAGCTCCTGGACTCCTGCCCAGCCACCACTCTTCTCCTGGCTCCAGCTGCAATAGAAACTAGAGTGTCTGGGCTCCCCCTCCCTCCTCTGGCTTTTGGTGCCTACTCCTGCACCAGGGGAAGGGCTGTGCAGCCCAGCGAGCTGAGGGTGAGTCTGGGGCCATGCCGGTGCACCGTGCAGCAGAGGGGAGGGTGCAGGTGTATGGTGTTGTGCAGGGCATGAGTGCACACTGCAGCAGGGGGGTGGAGGAGACATCCAAGTGGTGTGCAGCCCAGGGGCCTCCGACTCACCCTCATGCCACCCATGGGTGTGCAGCCCCTGCCGATGTGGCCCGCAGAGTATTCAGTTTCCAGTCGCGTAGGTAGTTGCACAGCTCTGGGTTGAATGGATGGACATTGTTTGGGGATTCCAAAAGAAATAATTGAAAATGTGACAATGTAATATATCCTTGTCCACATCCCATTCTTTTACTGTTAACAACATAGCATAAGCCAATCTAATTTAGAGAGATCCAAATGCTAGATTGCAAAAAAAAAATCAATTCTCTCAACTTCTTTCACATGTACAAAATTTCCCTTAAAGGTATTTCTCTCTCTCTCTGCATCTCTGTCTTTACTTTTTGTTTATGCAAAAGATGGAGTTTGATAGCCTAGCAGTTTGCTTAAGTATGGTGTATGGTTAGAAGTATGCAAATAACCTAAGCGATCATTAAATGGGAAGAGTTTATTAAGCCAGAGGAATACAATTCCTCATTTTAGAACAGTTAACAGGGATGAGAATCAGCCTCAAAGTTTGAGATAATTGCATTTCATGTGATGAGATTACAGGTTCCTCCCAGGCTTTGCAGAGCTCTCTTAAGGTGGTTTGATGGTTAGGGGTAGTTTGTGTGGGTTTTTTTATTTTAATAGCATTTTAGGTGGCTTTCCTAATAACAAGAGATGAGCCAAAACTGGTTCCTGAATTCTGAAACTATTAGAAACTTGAAAGTGTTGGCTTCAAACCTGTACTTATGATTTTCAGTTGTAAAGGAGAGAAAAGTTTTCTGAAATTAAATGTAAGCCCAAAGTGGTGGAAATCTCATTGGGGATTCTGAGGGTATTACATTTCCTTCATGTTGCACCAAGTTTCACCTAAAAATGCTTGCAAATCTTCAGTACTGTCAATTCATTCAGCTTATTGATCTGTCATGAAATACTCAGCTTGAGTCATTGCTTAATACTAATTTGTGATTTAGATGGGGTATAAACACTGTTTCCATCAGCACATTTTTATAATTTCCCATGTCAGAGGATGGGGTCCCCAGGGATGGCCATGATACTCCTAGGGCTCCTGGACTGTGCCAATCCTGCTCAATGGGCACCTTCTTTCTTGTCTGCCATGTCTTGCTGGTAATTATAAAAAATAGGGAGGCTGCCCTCGAGTGTGTAGTTAGACATGGTCCTGACGGACCCCACTGAACCCTGTGGGTTCTTGGACCCCTTTTGGGTCCTGCTGCAAAATGGATGCCTCACAGGACATCCTCAGCCTTATGGACTAGACGCATGGCTCCAAAACCACCCCTTTACCATGCCCCAAGCCTCACAGATGATATTTACACATTGTCCCTCCAAGGCCTTAGTTTAGCTTGGCCTCCAGTCATCACTGGGCTCTCCGCAGCCCTGTCTCTGCACCCACACTGGCACTGGGGTCTGCTCACCCCTTTTTGTCACCACACCCCTGGCGCTGGAGTCCCCGCATCGTAGTGGGCCCCCAATGAGGCCGCCTCCTTCCCCAATAGCTCCAGCCTGATCCACCAGTCTATAAACAACAACCAAGATATGAGCCCCTGGGCTATAACAATATAAGCAGTTCAGGGTGTACTCTGCCCCTTTAAAAGAATCAAACTTCCCCACCCAGGAATAAGTGCCTTGCAGGCCAGGGTCCCTGGTGAGCTCCTGGAGCCCCCTTAATCCTACCAGAAGCAGAACAGGCAGTCAAACATCTCTAGTTAGCTTCTTCTATGAGAGCTCCTTCCCCCTTGGCTGCTGACAGAGAGCCAACCCTTTAGTCCCAGCCCTGGGGTTTGTGTGCGCCCAGGCCCCTGCCTCTTCCGGTCAGCTGCCCTCCTGCAGGTGCAGGCTAATTCCCTCATTAGCCTGCTGCCACAGTAACCTGCACCTGTGGGTTCCTGCCTGACTGCTAGGGCCCTCTCTCTAGGCAGTTTCTGCCCTTAAAGGAGCAGGCATCTTAGTGTCCTGTGACATCCCATGATTTTCACACTGCTCTCTATAGGTTATAAAGGATCTAAACAACCTATGAGGTAAGTCATTATTTGTCTTCTGGGGGCAGGGTCCCAGATCTGGTTCTCAACAAGAGCAGGCATGACTTGTCTATACTGGGAGGTATGTATGGGGGTGAAATGCTGGGCCAGGTTCCCAGCTGGAGGGCATCATAAGAGTGCTATTGACTTCCCTGGAGCTCTGATGATTTATACCAATTAGGGATCTGTTCTCCTTTTTTCTGTACACTCCACCTTCCTCTCTCAGCAGTTCCTCTCACTTTCCACTGAGAAGTGCTGTGAGCCACATCAACTTGGCTATTAAACAGTGATTCACACATTATCCTGTAAATCATGGAGACTTGCTCTTGTTCTTTCTTAGCTTTCTCTTAATGACAAGAACATGCCCATCCATACCAGCTCACTTTATTTGTTAATGGAAAGCATAGCAGCGGCCCATAGTCATACGGCCTTCCTTGGTTCCTGCAGTTGATTGGCTGTAGTGTGTCACCAATCACTACTATTGTTTTCCTAGCCTCCAGGATTGGGTTAAGGCCTGCCATGACATCAACAACGCGTTGGTGGTGGGGAAAGGTGGCAGTATGATAATGATGTTTCCTGGCTGCTCTTTCCCCAAAGGGGGAAGTGACAAACAATAGATAGCATCTCTTAACAAAGCCTGTATTTACCAGTGCTCTTTAAATGACTT
This sequence comes from Alligator sinensis, assembly GCF_000455745.1. Taxonomy (NCBI): domain Eukaryota; kingdom Metazoa; phylum Chordata; order Crocodylia; family Alligatoridae; genus Alligator; species Alligator sinensis. The sequence continues at coordinate 242,144 of NW_005841905.1, forward strand.
GCATAAAAGCATGTATGAATAGCAGTGTCCATAGAGTAGTGCGAATTACCAAGCTTTCACTTGGGAATCCAGTGGGGTGTGGACTTCTGATTTGTTTTTTTCTCCAGGCTTGTAGTCTTTTCTTTTGTGTAGCTTACCTCAACTGCTTTTCCTGTATATCCAAGCAACTAGTTAGCTATATAAAAACAAATTGTCTGATACCTACCATTGTTAAAGGATGGTTGCTATTTTCCGTTCTCATAGAACCACCTGAAATAGGGAAATGGACTCATTCTGAGAGCAGAGGGGTCCGTTCAAATGCAAACTATCTTTCCCTGGGCGCATCTACATGAGAGATTTTCTGCGGAGTAGACTAATTAGTTCCACAGTTAATGTCTTGGCATCTACACGTGCAGGGCTATTAGGCTGGATTAAACTAATAAACTCCACAGCAGTGTAGTACTTGTACAAGTACTATCCTGCTGCGGAGTTTTTTACTCCACAGCAGCACATGTGTAGATGCTGACCAGCCTAGCTGGGGCATGAGGGTGCTTCAGTGCAGAGGGCTGCCTCCCCCCTAGCCTCACACTGGAGCACCCTTGTGCCCCATCCAGTCCCTCCACAGCATGTTGAATCAGGTCAGAGCAGCCCCAGGATGGAAGGCTGACACCCCTCCTCTCCCCCCACCCAGGGCCTCCTGCCAGCTGGGTTTGCTCTGACCCAGCTCAACATGCTGCGGTCCCAGGCACACATGTAAATGTGGCACCTGAGAGCAATACACTCTAGCACAATAAGCACCAGAGTTTATTCTGTGGCATTAATGTGCACATATAGATGTTCCCCCTTAATGCTACAAGAACAGCTAAAGGTGGGCTCATCAGTCTTTGTCATGCAAGAACACCTCCTTGCTGAGGATAGGCCCATCAGCTGCAACTGAGAGCATGTTTCTGGCACTGTACAAGGTCACAGCGAAAGCCAGTCCTTGCCCCAGTGGGCCAACAGTCCAAATGAAAAATACAGTAAAAGAATGCAAGAGGTTGTTGGTAGGCCAGTTATCAGTTGTATAAGGAGGCACTGAGACACTGGAAGCCAATCAAATAGCTAGGAATTAGCCTAAACATCTAAAGTCCTAGTCCAGTAGTTTAACCCTAACAAAAACACACTTTCTCAGTACCATATTGCTCCTGTTTCTCACCTGAAGAGTCCCAGTGGCTAAAATTGAACTGCCATTTTCAGAAGTGACTTAGAAACCTAAGTTTGGTTGAATCCGAAATGCTCCTGAGTGTCTAAATAACTTCCGAAAATGGCATTTGTCTTCCAAGTTGCCTAAGTCCTCTGAAAGTTTTACCCAATAACTAATGTCAAAGCCAAGCAAAAGTCTTTTTTAGAGTACTGAATGGTACACACTGATTTTTATTGAATATTTTACTAATAACATTACAAAAGGATCTCTAGGCTCTTTTTAAGTTGAATATTGAATGTAATGATCCAGAACTAATACGTTTTATTTACCATGCTGAAAAATGTTATCTTGTAATAACCAAGGTAATTTATTTCAGTTTACCTTTAGTAATAATGCTTGGATCAAGAGAACTTGAAGAGCCCTGTGTCCCCAAGCCTATTCTGTACAATGTAAATTCATTGAACTATATTGATAAAACCACCGATGCGTTTCACATGCTGCAGACGCATGATGAGTAAATGAATTATTTATGGTTCACTCTGCCTAAATGTTAAGAACTTTTTAAGTGCTCAGGGTTTTTTTTCATTTAAAAAAAGGTGTGAATTAAGGTGTTGCGTTGACAGACCCACAGACCAGCTTTGTAGACACAGAGATACAGCAGGACTTCCCCACATTGCTCTTCAAATGTGTTTTAAAACATGAACTGGGAGAGGGTCTACCTATGAGTGCTGTCCAATAAGAGTCTTCCTATTGACTTCAGTTGATTTTGAATGGGTGTCTGCATGACTGAGGTTATAGTTTATCTCCCTGGGCCTGTCTCTGCCCTGTCCATTACCATCGGCGTCAAAGGGCTCTAGTTCATAAAGAGCAATCTCTAAAAGTCTTTCCTTTATAAATACATTCTGTTAATCCCTGTTTGAAACTAGGCACATCTTGATGTCTTTCATGCAGATGCCACTAGATTAGGGCAGTTTTCTTGTCCTGATTCTCCTTTTATTTACACCAGTGTAAACTAGGAGTTATTCCCTAGGTACTAGGGTCCTGATAAATGCCATGGGAGTGAGAGAATCAGGGCTAAACCATTTTAAGTTCTGCTTTGATGCCAGCAAGGCTATTCTGACATCTGAAACCGTAAAGAAACAAGCTTTCTTTCTAGGGCTACCAAACGATTAAAACATTTGATTGCAATTGACCTGACTCATGATTTTTTTGAAATTAGTCATAATTAATCACGATGTTAATCACACAGCTAAAAACTCAAAATTATGCACTGAAAAACTCCAAATAATGCAAAATTATGTAAGTACTTCATATGGTTGGGGGTGGGGGTAGGGCGTGTGTGTGTGGGCGTGGAATTTGTGATGGTGTGGGAGGTTGTGAGTGTGTGGGGTTTGGAGCCTGAGGAGAGGGGGATCCCTGCATGCCCTGGCAAGTTGCGGGGTACTGTGGGTCAGGAGTGAGGCGCAGCAGCATGGCTAGGGGGCTGTGGTTTGAGAGTGAAGGGCAGGGGTATAGCATGGGCATATCACTGCTACCCACCAGTATCTGATTACCTCCTGCCACACAGGTGTCTTCTTTTTTGAAACTGGAAATATTCTAACCCTATTGGAATGCAACCCAGTGGCATGTAGAGCAGTGCCCGCCACCTAAGTCTGTGGAGGGGAAAAGGGGGAGGGGAGAGGGAAGAGGGAGGGCGGGGTAGATTAAGGCCCTCCTGGTTAGGGAGGGAGTGGGGAGGGGCCAGGGGATGGGGTGAATGGGGCCTTGGGTCCAGGCTAGGTTGTGGGACAGAGCCATGGGTGGCTCATCCAGGGGCACAGGGAGGCATGGCTCCCTACCGCTGCATGCACCCCCGGGAGAGGCACGTACCCCTCTTCCCCTGGATTTGTTCGCAGGGTAGAGGTGGGCTGCCTGCTGCGTGCTGGAGCTCTGTGCCCTGCTTCGTTGGCCCTGGAAACCACTCACTGGCCGCACAGCGTGTCCCCTGCCCACCCAGCTGCAAGAGGCACAACATGGTGTTGTGCAGCTCCTGCGGCAAAGGCAGCAGGGTGTAGAGCCCCAGCCCACAGCGGGCAACCCACCTCCACCCCACATACAAATTCTGGGGGCACATGCACCCCCATACCTTCCTCAGGGATGCATGCAGCAGTGGGGAGCCACTTTCCCCCATGCCCCTGGATGAGCCTCCCGCAGCTCTGTCTCATGACTCACCCTGGCCCCGGGGCCCCATTCACTCCTGCCCCCACCCCACTCCTTCCTTCACCATGAGGGCCTCGATCTGCCACCCCTGCCTCTTCCCTCTTTCCCCACCCCTTTCCCCCCAAAAGACTTACATCCTGGGCACTGCTCTACATGCCACTGGGCTGCGTTCCTGGCCGCGGATGCTTGTGTGTGTATGTCCGTGTGTGTGCCTGTCTATCTCTGTGTCTATGTCTGTGTCTGTGTGCCTTTCTCTCCCACCTTCCTGCTGCAGCAGCCTGGAGCCTTCACCGAAGCTGCCCTGCAGCTCCTCTGCACTGCCACTGCTTCCCCACTGGGCAGTGCGGAGGCAGCGGTGACGGAGGCAGAACAGACCCCGTGCATGGGCTTCAAAACCACGTACACAAATAATGCATTAAAAAAATTAATGCAAGAACCAATTAACACGTTAATAACACACATGAATGGCGATTAATTGACAGCTCTATTTCTTTTATTTTCATGTTTGATTTGCTAAAATGGCTGAAAAAAGATCTGTCCCACTCTTGCCTCAGTAAGAGCCAAATAGCCTGGCATCCTTGTGAGTGTTACAGCCCATTCTTGTTCTCCAGTATTATTCTCCTAGTATACTTTCCTGTGTGACTGATGCATCCAACAGAAACTCTTCCTTATTCTTCATGGCAAACAGTATGCGCTTGTTTTCAGGCTGTCCACTTTAAGGTTGAAACCTTGTTTGTCAAGCCAGTCATCAACTGGGCAGTGTCTGCCCATTTCCAGCCCCCAGAACAGAAAGTAGAGAAGGCCGCCACAGCATAGTAAAACCAAAGTAGTTTCTGTGCTTATGGCACTGCAGGATTGAAATTCATACAGTCCAGAACAGCTGAGTAGCTAGTGGGTTAAAACATAGGAAAGATTGGGTCCACAAATAAGCAGGTACATTGGCTGCAAACTCTTGTGTAGGGGACTGAAGGGGGTGCTATAATTCCCTGCACATGGATTTAACGTGTGGATTCCTTCCATGCCGTTTTCTTGTGCCATTCCCTGTGTGAGTATGTAAGTAAGCTTGGTTTCTCAGTCTAAGGGCAACCAGGCTTTAAGAACTCTGTAAGCAAGATGCTTTCAGTACAGTCTTATTGAGATCTCTGGGACTATTCAGGATCTTAAAGACAGTTATCATTCATGTGCTAAGCTAAAATCTAACAGGAGAAAAATAGAATTAACGTGGACCTATGCTCTGTCCAGACTGAGAGTCAAATCCTAAAGGTGGAAAGATCATTTTTGCAACCCCAATCCCCCATGTATGCAAACACCATTGACCCAAAGAGTGCTAAAAATAACTCACTCTAGCCCTTTGCACATCACAGCTGTGAATCACCTCATGAAACAAAGCCAAAAACAACTTACTTAATTTCTAAGAGCCATTGGTAATAAGCAGAGGAGACTATTGCCTTTCAGACCTAACATGAGGATAGCAAATACTCAGATCTGCATTTGCTGGTAGTTGATCTAGGAACATCTCTGTTTTGTCATGTTACCCCTTCCACAAACTTTACTGTCTCCACTTTGGAGCAATGAAGGTTTTTCACCCCTCTACGTTCCAGAATTTCACTCCTGTCATAATTAGAAACGTTCTTCTAATGTCCAGTCTAAATTGGTTCAAACCCAGTATGGCTATTTCCTCTTGTGCCTATAGTGCTCTTTAACCTAAATAAGCTCTTCTTCTTAGCTGATATTAACCTCACAAATGTACTCATAAAAATATATTATGTACACTCTCAATCTTTGTTTTGCTATTCTAAAGGAGCTGGACTCTCTTAATCTCACCTCTTAAAATAGGTTTTTCATTCATTTAATCATCCTAATGGTCCTTCTTCATACCTGTTCCTGTTTTAAATCAATCTCTTTTTTAACAAATTTCACCAGAACCATGCATAGTATGCTTAAAAAGGTCTTACCAGTGCCTTGTACTATGGCACTAATATTTTCTCGTCTCTGCTGACTATGTCCTGCCTAGAATTGCATTAGCCTTGTTCATGGGTATTTCATACTGGCAGCCTATGGTCAGCCTACGATTGACTAATGTGCCCAGATCTCTGTCTTTATCTGATATTTATGATCTATGATGTCCATTTTATAACAGAAGGTTTTATTAATCCCTAATTGCATATTCTGTAGTTCATGTGAGTAAACAATATATCATATGTATTTTTCTATTCCACTGTGTTATCTGTTTCTATAATAATCCAGAATAATACACTCCTTATTGGCAGTATCCCTAGCTTTGCATCACTCACAGATTTTATGAGCAGATGTCTAGTTCCTGAACCAGTGTCAATAAAGAACATATTAAGCAGAATGGGTCCTAAGACTGATATCACTCTGATAACTCACCTTTTGATGTGACCATTACTGGACCCCTCTTAGCCAACTCATTAGGTACTTTACATGTAAATTATTCATAACTCTTTTCTCCAGTTAGGCTAGTCATTTCCTGTGAGGCGTGTTGTCAAAATCTGCTTAAACCTAGATAGATATGGTTTACTGTGTTACTCCTGTCGAGAAAATTGGGCGTCTTGTCATAAAAGGTAACTAGATTGATGTAGCACAACCTTCCTTGGATAAAACCAAGTTGGGTTTTGTCCCATTTTCTGCTCACCTCCCTGTCCTTGTTTATTCTTTAATGCCTGTTCTAAGAAGTTGCATAATGTTGAAGTCAAGTGATAATCATTCTGTTATTGCATGGATCACTCTTTCTCCCTTTTTTAGATATAGGCACTATATTTGCTATTCTTCATTCATAAAGCATTATCCCAGAGGTGGCAGATGCACTGAAGCGCCGTGCTATGGAAACTGCTATTTCATGTGTCAGTTGTTTCAGTTTTCTGGGATGGAAAATATCTAGATCCCTGATTGTGTCACAGATCCAATCTAATTTTTGCTTCCGCTTCAGGTGTGGTAATTTCCATAACCACACCCCCATTCCCATATGGCACCTTCCCATTTTACTCATTCACATTATCATCCTCATTAAAGACCAAGGCAAAGAATTATTTAGTACTTGGGCCGCACTGAGATTACCTATGAACTTCACTTCATAGTCGGTGTATTGGGCTGGTGTTCTTTTTATGTATATGACTAAAGAAGCTTGTGCTGTTTATTCATAATTTTCTTTGCAGGCGCTATCTCAAATAAGCTGTTGGCCCATCTTGCTTTATTGCTGCACTCTTTCTTTATTGACTCTTTCACATTCCTAGATAGATGCTCTGATTTGTGTCCTGTGTTGAGGTACTTGTTCACACAAGCATGTCGATAGCCCCTCCTTACCAATGTTTTCCTCTTCCTTGGGAAGCAGGCTCCAGATACTATTAGCACTTTTGCCTGACAGTATCCATGCCTCTTCTTCGGCATTCAGCTTTCCAGTCTCATTTGTCTCCCTTCTTAAGTTAGCTTTTCTGCAGTCCAGAACTCTAGATGTAGACCTCTTCTTCTCTGTTCTCCAGTTTAAACTGAACTTCCCACAGTTTGTTGATCCAAGTGCAGGATGTTGCAGACAGATGAACCATGTTAAACCATGTGAACCCTAACCCCTAATTTTAGATGCCACCCTGGCATATTCCTTTCACGGTTTTTCACAGGCTGTGAATTCCTGAGACCATCAAAGAGCATTGTCATTCCCTTCCTGGAATCAATTTTCTTGGTATTTGCTTATTATGCACAGCCAGAGACCTGAATTTGCCCTATACCAGAGAGCAAAAAGTCTGCAATTCATTGTTTTTTAATGTACTTTCTCCTCAGATAACAGCTGGGAAGGAAAACAGTTTTAGCATGCAGCTGGTTTGTGTTGTTGCTGCTAAAGAGAAGGAAACAGGAAATCAATCTGGTCCTCCTGAAAATTAATTCATTTTGCAAAGGCATACTGGTGGGAAGCTGCAGTCTGGGTGCCGTGGCTTTAAATCTATCCCCATGCATTGCAAGGGAATGCTTTGCTTCCCTGCCATGCCAGGAGTGCTGATGTGCTCTATATACCTGTGTTAAACTGGAGAAAATCGTCCTTTAGGATTTACAACAACTCTTGGACTTGCAGGGGAGGCAATCCAGTTGGTTCCAGAACTTTGTGCTTTTTCAAAACATCCAGCTCTGTATGAGTAAAAGGAGAATGGGCAAGCAGTGTCGGAGAGGCCCAGCTAGAGTTGAGAGACGCAGCGCACGGCCACCATAACGCCGTACAATATGTCCATGCCTTTAGAACGATGTGGCAGGTTCTGGCTTTTGGTGTGGTAGAGAGAGTGCAGTGCCATGCTGCTTTATATGGCTTGTATAGGGCATGAACACTGCAGGGGTGGGGGGACAGGACCAAGGGTTTTAGAAAGGGGGACGTGGGAGCAGGGACTAGCTCCCAGCCTCCCTCACACACACACCAGGAATGACAGACTGTGCTTTAAAAGGAGCACTGGGGAACTTTTTTAAGTCCCTCAAGCAGGAATCTTCCCTTCCCCTCCATGCTCAGCTGTGCATTCCCTCCCCTGCCCTGCCTACTGCTGCTGATGCCCCCAGCTGAGCCAGGGAGGGGGTGCTACAGAGCTGGTTTTGCACTGCTGCTGCTGCCAGGCTGCACATGGAGCCAGGCTTAGCTGGAGGCAGCAGCAACAGCTACAGGTGGGTTCCCTTGAGCTCACGTGAACACAGGAACACTGGGGAAGATACCCAGGAAACACCAGGGAGACTGGGCAGGAAGGAGGGATCTGCCTACCGCTGCTGCTACCCCTGCATGAGCCCAGCTCCATGCAGAGTCCAGCTGGAAAAGCAAGAATAGATCTGGACCCATCCGCGGCCCACTCCCTCCCCCCTGCGGTAGCTGGAGACAGAAGCAGCAGTGAGCAAGGAAGGGAAGGGAAGGGAAGAGGGGAGGAGGAGGGAGGTGGGATTCTTATTTGCTTCAGGGACTTAAGACAAAGTGTCCAGCTGCTTCTTCTGTGGCATGGCTGACTGAAAGGGGGGATGTCTTCACCACTGGACCCCCTGGATTCACCCCTGGGCATGAGCAGGGAGCAGGTCCTGTGCTCAGGAGAGTCCAAGGACAGTAGTTCCTGACACATTAGATATATGGAAAGCTGCTATCGTTCATGTTCCTCATACAAGGCCAGCCACAAGCTTTCTATCTTTTTGTTAGGTCTCTTTATAAGCAGATTTTTCTTTCTGGGCCATTTTCTCCTGTTTGCCATTGCCATTACCTTTATATGTATATGGTCATGGTGTTGTTTATTTGTCCTGTGTAACAGATGTGCACTGTGCTTCACAAACAAAGTGGACCCAGTTCCATGGCATTTATCATCTTAAATTAAATTGTAGTGGGGGATTCACAGATTCATAGATAGTAGGGTCAGAAGGTACCTCCATAGATCATCGAGCTTGACCCTGCCCCGGACAGGAGCGCTGGGGTCAGATGACCCCAGCCAGATGCTTGCCCAGTCTCCTCTTAAAGACCCCCAAGGTGGGGGAGAGCACCACCTCCCTTGGAAGCCTGTTCCAGATTCTGGCAACCGTTACCGTAAAGAAGTTCTTCCTGCCGTCTGACCTGAATCTGTTCTCTGTCAGTTTATGGCCATTATTTCTAGTCACTCCAAGGGATGCCCTGGTAAACAGAGCATCTCATATGCCTTGCTGTCCACCCCTATGAATTTGTAGGTGGCCACAAGATCACCTCTCAGCCTTGTCTTGAAGAGTCTGAAGAGATTCAGGTCTCTCAGTCTCTCCTCATAGGGCCTTACCTGTAGGCCCCTAACCATACGAGTGGCCTCCTCTGGACCCTCTCAAGATTATCCACATCCCTCTTGAAGTGCAGCGCCCAAAACTGGACGCAGTACCAATGCCACATAGAAGGGAAATATCACCTCCTTGGACATGTTTGGGATGCACCTGCTAATGCTTGATAAAGTGCAGTTAGCTTTACTAATCACTTCATCACATTGATGACTTATGTTCATCTTGGAGTCGACTGTGACTCCGAGATCCCTTTCTGCTACAGCGCTGCTGAGAAGGTCCTCCCCCAGCCTGTAAGTGTGTTGGTGATTCCTTCTCCCTAGGTGCAGCACTTCGCATTTGTCCTTGTTGAACTGCATCCTGCTCTGTTCCGCCCACTTCTCCAACCTGTCCAGATCTGCCTGGATTGGTCCCCTGCCCACTAGTGTGTTTATTTTACCCCATAATTTGGTGTCATCCATGAATTTGGACAGAGTGGTCTCCACACCCTCATTCAAGTCACTGATGAAGACATTAAACAGCACTGGTCCAAGGACCAAACCTTGGGAAACTCCACTGCCCACATGTTTCCAGGTCGATGCCAACCCATCCACCAGCACTCTCTGGGTGCATCCCATTAGCCAATTTGCCACCCACCTGACCGTGTAATCATCTACATCACAGCCGCTCAGTTTATTTATGAGTATAGGATGAGATACCATATCAAAGGCCTTCTTAAAATCCAGGTAGATGACATTTACCTCGTCTCCTGCATCTAAGCATTTTGTGACCTGGTCATAAAAAGAAACAAGGTTAGTCAAGCAGGGTCTACCTACTATGAACCTGCGCTGGTTGACCTTCAGCATTATTTTTCCTGCTGGATTCCCATAAATATGATCCTTAATAATTTTGCTGAGCAGAAGGTGAGGGGGAAAGATGATGGGGAGAACCTGGGATGCAACAGTGTAAAGGGACACACTAAACTCTCTTTCTCTATATATACATATAAAAAATACAGGCCAAGGTTTTCAAGCATGGCCATTGAAAACAGTCTGGCCCTTTGTTTAGGTACTTCAGTAAGTGACCTGATGCATGCTGAACAACCAAGTCTCCTCCTAATGTCAATGACCACTCTTGATCACTCGTTGAGGTACTTCATGAGGGATTTAGGTGCTAAACTTCAAGTGTCTGTATTAGAAAATATTGGCTTAATGTTCAAATATGGTAGTTCTAAATTTCTATCCCATGGCATCATACCAGACTGAGTGACCAGAGTCCAGTCTGAGGGCAGAAGTTGGGGAGTTAAGATCACTGTAGAAAGTCTAGGTGAAAGAAATGAATAATGAGGAAGATGATGTAGCATTGCATGAAAAGAGGTTGTGGATTCATTTCAAATGATCAGGGAAACATGAAGCCACCTTTGACAAAACCAAAGGTATAAAACGGGGAATAGGAGAGGAGTATGCATTGTGCTACAGCTCAGTGGGACCTTATTGGTTATGAAGAGGAGTGAAAATGTGATGGGGAAGGTGATTGCAAGTAAAGTATGGGGCCTAAGTGCAGTGAGCCAGAAAATATGTTTTAGTCTTCAACGGATCAGATAGTTTGAGAGAAGCAAATTGAGACAAGGAGGCAGCAGTTGTCAAGAGCCGTGGTTCCTAGTGGTTCACAGAATTGCCACTGATCACCAGTGTAGATGCAAGGGGTGGTCTGTCAGTCCTTTCACTAAAAGTTCTCTCAGTGCCAGGCAGCATCGCATGTGAATGGGAAACAGTATATCTACCTTTGTGAGCTAGCAAATTGCATGGTGTGGCCTGTCCCAGTACCACAAGACGTGCCCAAGGTAGTGCTGCATGGACTACCTCCTCAACTAGAAACAGCATATCTGTGTAGTGCTGTACCTGGGCTGCCCAGGTCACTCCACCATGATAATCAGCTTGCCCACAGTGCCACACTAGAGGGGCTTTACTTGCTTACTTCAAGTTTTAGCTAGACCAGTTCTAGTCCTGGAGGCTTCATTCCAGCCTCCTGTGGTGGGCCCACTTCTGACTTCTCCTTACAATGACAACTGGGGACCTAGGTCTTTTCCCATTGAAGTCACTGCCAGGATTTCCCTTCAGATAAGTGGAAGCAAACTTGGAATGAATTTCCTTAACTTAGAAAGATATGTGGATGATTGCTTTTGGGGCAGGATTTCACATTTGTTACAACCATCACCCAATGCGAGAGCAAATTGCCTGTTTCTCCTTCCCTGGCTGAACTAAATTAGCACTTTCTTCTCAAACTATCTCTGGGCAGCAGTATGTCTTACTTTGATTGTGCAAATCAGTGAGGGAGGGTTATCTGTGTTATTGGGAAGACAATTTGTAACGGTAGTGGGTGTGGAATCCAGGATGGCCATTTTCACAGGTTTGTGGGGAAACCTTGTGAAAATTGAAGGGATGCTGCCGCTTCTGTTTCTATTTGTTATCCTATATTTTCTCCATTCTCCTACAAGCTACATACCTACCCTTCATATATGGTGTGGCAACACAGAATGGTTCCAGACCATTGTGATTATGGCCTATTAGAGTTAGTTGTTCACATGTAAATGTTGAGTATAGTGCTGTATCTCTTTATTGTGACAGCCAGGCAGAATTCTCTGTTGCAGCCAATTTACAAAGTGGGGAGCTTCTTTTTGCAAAGTTGGAATAATAATTGTTGGAAAGGGAAATGGCACGCTGCCATGGTGAGCATTGAGCTGGGCACAGCTGAGCACAATTGTGGGGGACTTCTGAAGACACAGCTCACATCAACAGTGGTCTAGCTATAAAGACATCACAAATTCTGAATCCCCCTCCCTTGTCTTTTGTAGTCTAATTTCTCTCTTCATCTTGTACTCTGCTTTTTGCATGTCCTTTCACCAAATCTAATGACGTGAACTTGGGTTCACAAAAGTTTCTCTCTCTCTCTCTCTCTCTCTCTCTCTCTCTCTCTCTCTCTTTATATATATATATATATATAATTTAGTTAGTCTATAAAGGTGCATATATACCCTGCCTTCTACATTACAACAATATTACAGGTAGAGAAAAATTAGGCCCTATCTTTTGGTATCGAAGAGACAAGGTGAACAATTGATTGTGTATGTGAGTATGTGCCTTGCACATGTCCTTACCAAGGTTATACCTGCAAATCAGACCGCTGCCTTTGCAAATGGTCAGTTGTCCCCAGTTTTTGTAAGGGCATAGCCAATCAAGCTATCAGGGCCAGCTGGAGGCTTATCAATCTACTGGCCATCCTGACTCTTAACATGATTAAATGCTGAGTAGCAGGGCAGCTCTTACTTGTTCATTGAGGTCATTGAGTCCACATGACTACAGTTCAATAGAAATAAAGGCAGAAACACTCAGTTCAGTGCACTCAGGAGCCCCATCCATCCACATTTTGAGTGGCCATTTCCAGAATGTCATATCAATGTCTTTCCATCAACTCACAGGCTAACTTTTGGAGTTAGCTTTTTCTTTTGGAATTCTGCCTTTTCCTAGTGCCCAACCCCAACTCTTGAGTCATGGCTGGAAGACCCAACTTGACCCAAATATTTTCCTGGCCCAGTTACGTTTTTTGACTTGACTCTAGCAGCTAAGGATACTTGTCTTGTGCATAGCACTCAACAAGGATAATTGGAATAACATAGTACATATTCTGCCATTTGTCCTCTGTTAATGAACATTAAATAAATACATGCTCAAGCATATTCATTTCATAATTCTGCAGTGGGGAATGCCCTGCCCTTGGTGATTAAACTTTAGAGCAGATATCTGTAATTGAAAATTTTACTGGGTAAGGCTTGTTCTTCTAACAAACAAGGTCTCTTGTGGCTTTTGGATCTCTTGATTGTAACATGTTAATATTTTTTTTCCTCTGAGAAACTAAATCAGACTTGTAGCATTCATCATAGGAATTTAGAATCAAATGAACATCACTGGCTTGGTAAATGTAATTCTGCTTCTCCACATTTGAATATACAAATCTCTGATATATGAAGAATAAATTAAGCATTGAAAACCTTAATGCTGAATGGTATGCAGGCGCCTTACTGTGATTTCAATAATGTGGCCATATGATGTCATGACAGTTAGAGAAAAGAGAGTTCACATAATAGAGCTGATTTAACCTAAAAGATGAACCTAAATATTAACAAGTTGCATTGTATCAGAAGTCAAGTCCCTGTGCCCCTGTACCTAGTGTTTATATTGTATCATCCTGTGCAGGTATAATACTGTGTACAATCATGGCTACTTGTATACCAGTCTCCTTTTCCTAGTTAGATCTGGGTGGAGATCAGTGTGTTAATTCTAGCCTACATTGCCCTAACCTATATAGGAGGTGGGTTACCTAAGAAACAGCCTCTCTTGCCATTGTCAGATAATGAGAGAGAGTCCTAGGGAGATAAGATGATCTTGTGGTAGTCCCAGGATAGTAAATGGGTATCCCTGATGCTGACAGGATTGCTGGCCTAGTGTAATATAATACCTTCTACAGAAATCACTTCTGTTCCACTTTATGCACTATCCATTAAATAGCCCTCCAATTATTGCACTCCATTTATATTAAGTATTCTCATTACTCTGTAATGTTTGGGGGCTTGACACTCATTCAGTTTTCCTGAAGCAAAATGTCTAGAGGTTACTACCAATAAACTACAAGGTGTTCTGTGGTGGATTGGGAGAATAAAGTACAGCCAAACATCTGTTTAATAAAAGGAAATCAAAATTATCATCATCCCATTAAGGGACTGAGGGAGTGAAAGAGTGAAATGAAAACAGAAGCAAACTCCTGTTGGAAGTGCAACTGCCCAAAGTATTGGGTTGAGAGAAAGAGAGCTGAAAATGTACATAGAATTAGGACAGGTCACAGCATGGCCAGAAGGAGAGCCAGCATACATGGTGTTGCAAGCTCTCGCTGCTTTACAGAAAACGCTTGATCTGTGGTGTTTTAAGGTTGTTTGGCTGTTTCACTCCTTTCCTGGGGTCAAATGAATGTTTGAGAAGCTCTAAAGTAGCTCATCCTCATTGCTGCCATGAAAAGATTGAAAATGCAACCAAAAGGCACTCCAAAGCTTAAAAAGCTAAAAGGCAAGGGCAAGAATGCACTGTTTTATTTGGGTTCACTTCGCAACACTTAAAACAATCTCTGGATCTTTGGAGCCTGCTTGCTGGCTTTGAAATGTTTGGGATTAGCCATGCTGTTTGCAATTTAGTCTATCAGCCTCAAAACATGCCCGAGTTTCAGAGTTGGCAAACTATGTAATGTAGACAATTTACAGTGAAGAAAGTTTAAGAGGAAGACAGTGGAGAACATTGAGCATTCCAGCCACTGAGGGACATGGTCTTGTGGGGGTTAAATAATATTGTTTCAAGGGGTCTGAAAGTATGTGGGAGGGTAGAAGGGCTTATCCCAAATTCTGTCAATCTCCTTTCAATCAATTAATTCTTTTCCTAATCCCTAAATCAACACTGCAACTGGTCTACCCTCCTCTCACCTTTGTTTACATGTCCTGGCTCTTGGCCATGAAGGGAGACACCTATAGCAGGAACCTCTTTCCCCCCCATTGCTGGGTAAGATGTGCAGATCTTTACCCCCTTGCTTCCATCTGGAGTGGATGTTGCAGGGAAGTAAGGAGAGAGGAGGCTGTGAAGCCACTCCCTTGCTCACAGGAGAAGAGGAGGAGAGAAGAGGAGTGATCATGTCCTGAGCTGCTGGGCAATTTCTGCTGTCCTCTTTTCCACTCTGGAAATGATCTCAGAGGCTAGGAATGGACATTCAAAAAGCCTGAGCCTGAATTGATTCAATCTTTGCAGGTTAGTCTAACTCGGCTAGGCTTCCTTAGTTTATAACCAGACAGACATCCCAGAAATGCAGACGCATGCCTGCAGTGACTCAGCCTAGAAGCTGGGGGACACTAGAGCAGCCCTCCCTTCCCTTCCATAGCACTGAGCTGAGGGGTGTGGCCAGGCTCAGTGTTTATCACCCCATTAAGAAAACACCAGAGGGACATTACCAGCTACCTGTTGATTCTGCCTTTGTCCCATCTGCCACAGCACGGACTGTAGCCAGCATGTGGTCTGCTAGCTAATGCTGAGAGGTGTCTATGTAAGGCAGAGGGGAAGGCGGGGATCTCTGCTTAGCAGGGAGTGGTGACGGGAGGCAGGGAGTAGGGGGAAGCCAGTAAGACGCCTGCAGTATCTGCCAGAGCTGCAGCTAGGGAGCAGAGGGGAGTGACCAGCCCTGCTGTGGAGCAGAAAGCCCCGTCCAGCCCAGAGAGCATGCTGGGATGCTGGGGGAGTCTGGTTTAACTTAAACCAGTAAGGGGTCTGGAACAGACATGGCATAAACTGGTATGACCCAAATAATTCCAGTCTGATGCTACATTCAACCAGGTTTATCTCAAACTGGTTTCAGCCATTTTCAAACTGGTTTATGTACACTGAGCATCTGCTCTGTTACTGGTTCAAACCAGTTTCTGATCACCGAAACCAGTTTATGTGTAAAGTCTGTCCCTAGCCAGGCTGTTGCGGAGGGGTGGAGAAGGGCAAACCTGCCTCTGCAGCAGGTGTGATTGGCACAAATTGGTGGACACTGTGCAGGCAGCCAGTCCACAGAGGTTTTCACTCAGGCACCACTAACAACGTGCACCCCCTGAGATCCAGGCGGCCTTTTTAGTAATTTCATTTTTCAGGTTTGTACCCTAGCGCACTTCGAGCCCTTGCTGAGAGACGCATTGCCCTCTGTTGCTTATAAGCGCTGTTTGCTTAAATCGTCTTTCCATTCTTGTGTTATAAAGCATTTTCTTCCCTCTTGCCATCCTTCAGCCAGGTTTCTGTGCTCAGTCATTTCATACAGTACGTAGCCTAAGGGAAATGAAACGGTCCAGATTCCAGGGGACAAGTGCCGATAAACTGTTGCCACAATTAGCATTAACTGCCTCGTTGACTGATTCAGCAGAGACAGGAGACCATGGGGGCTGAACTATTATCTCATCGAGAGCAGAGCAGAGTTCAGACACTTTAGCAGGGCAACATAAGGAAGCTTTCACAGATGTTTATGCTTATTGTACCATGTGATTTATTATTGTACACTACAGATTTCCTGGAAGATTTGTACATAAAACAGGACCCTTATTAATAATTTGAAAGACTCCTAATTTTCTTTCTAGAAAGGAGGGTTGGTTCTGGTAGAAAAAACGTGTTGTTACTGTAAAAATGTTTATAATAAATGTAGTTCTGTGTGTGCATTCCCTATTTCCAGTTATTCTCTTCTTACAGGTTTTATGCCAAGGGATCATGCATACAAAAAGGATCTTTATGACTTATCCTGCAGTTCTTACTCAAACAAAATTCCCGTTGAACCAACTGCTGATCTTATAATATAAAATCCAGGCTATTGCCTTAAAGTTAATGAAATAAACTATAGCCTTTCTGTGTTTTTATGTAAGAAAGAATTAATGGAGAGGAAAAAATGTGAGAGCTATAATTTAAGTTGGAGTTATCTCCAGGTCTAATCATTAGTCTTCCAGTCCTTCCTTAACCCAAAATATTTTTAATGGGATCTAAGCACTCAAGATCTAAATTTCCTTGGAAATGTAGATCTGGGTATGAAAAATAGGAGAGATTCTATTTAAATGCTGTAGTGCTGCATTCATCTCTTTTCATCAGGCAGTTGAAAACATCTGATCAATATTCAGTGACAGTCAAGACAGCAAGCAAGATGATGGACTCTGTTAAGAAACAGAAAAGGACAGAGAGCAATGCTGAAAAGACACTGCTCTTATCTAAATGAGTGGGTCATCATAACCTTGACCGCTCCATTGGGTTTTGGTCACTCCACCTGAGAAGACAAGCTTTAGTAGGAATACAAGAGGTTCAGAAAGGGATCAAGAAGATGATAGAAGCTTGGAGAGGCATCCATAAAAGGAGAGATTAAAAAGATTAGGCCAATTTAGTTTAGAGTAGAAAGGGATAAGAGGTAGCATGATAGAAGCAGAGAAAATCCTCAGTGGTACAGCAAACGTCAGTGCTGCTTATAACACAAGAGTTATACACTTGTCAGGCAGCCCATTTAAAACTGGTTCAATGAGATACTTTTTTTACACAGTTTTTAATTAACCTGTGGAACTCATTTCTACAAGGTATTATGGAGATGAAGGAGTTGAAGGGATTCAGGAAAGGACTGGACTTTTATTCAAACTTCATTAATTATCTCAGTTAAACCAGGTGTAAGATATATAGCCCTTCTGCTTCAACACACAAACCAGTGACTTTGTCTACTGGTTAGGAGCAAACCTCCACTGTTGCTAACCTTGTTGTTATTAAAATGAATACATAAATTACAGAACAGTCCGTTATGGAGGAGGTGCACTCTTTTTCTCAAGCAGGCACTGGGAACAGTTGGACTAGGGACAGAAGTTAGACAAGCCGGTTTTTAAGTCATCAGAAATTGTAAAACCTGTAACAGAACAGAAGTTCAGTGCGCATAAACCAGTTTCAAAATGGCTGAAACTGGTTTAAGATAAACCTGGTTGAATGCAGCATCGGACTTCACTGATTTGGGTCAAACCGGTTTATGGAACTTCTGTCCCCGACCTTGGAGGCAGAGTTTGATCTGGTATGGCATTTCCAGTTGGAGGATAAGGAATTGCTATGGCCGGGAGACATGCTGGGGGTAGTTTAAGGGAAAGGAAGGTGTTTAGACATGGCCATTTTCCTCTTCCTGGCTGCAGTCCTTTAGTGTGTCTGTATACTTACCCATAATTATAAACTGTTGCTTCCTATGTGTTTTCCCTTATACTTGTTTAGATTGAATCTCAACTGCCATTTTGGCCGCCTGTCTGTGCTAGGTCCACCGTCCCACATGATAGTCAATTATTTATTAAGGTTTCTTTGCATTTTCCCAGCTGTTTCTATTGAATCTGTAACGCAGTGCCCTCTTGTGGCCGATGTAACACTTATCCCATTCCCCAGATGGTGAACCAGGAAGTCGGAACAAGCACTTGCCTTGCATTTCAAAGGCATTTGAGTTTTGGTTGTTTGCTGACTGCTTTTCTTTTAAAATGTACAAACAGACTTGGACACTATGGTGAGGAGTGCAACAGGCATATCTTAAAATAAACCCTGAAGCCATGTAAAAGAGATTATCAAATACCATACTCTTGGATAATGAAAACATGAAGGCAGTCTGATTTCCTTGTTAAAATACAAAGATTTTTTTCCACCTGTTTGGCAGGCACAGCAGTCTGCCACTGTTCATACTAGTGGGAAAGTGATTTTTTTCTAATTGGTTTTGTCCTCACAGTCAGGACCACTAACATCCCCAATTCAACTGGGTCACAGAGGAAAAGGAGGAAACGCACAGAAGGATTAAGACAGCAAGCCAGGAGGTTACGTTTGAATACAGATTTATTCAGAGATTCTTTTTCTTCTGAGTGTCAAGTGAATTATTACGTGGATCTGCAACGCTTAGGGTTACCTACTCCCCACTGTGAAGCCAAGCTAGATGAGTCAGGGAAGGCCCCATGCATTCACGAGAGAGGAGCAGCATCCCTGGCGGACTCTCTTGCCAGCCTTTGGGGATGCTGCCAAAGCAAAGTGTTATTGCAGCAAGCATTAGCACACTTGTGCTAGCTCAGGCTAGCTGAACAGCGAGGACGTGGCATCATAGGTTTCAGCACACACTACCAATCAGTGTGTGAACCATGCATGGACCTTCCGCGTGCCAGATGCAGGTTACTAGCTCATGCTAAAGCTTGTGTCTCCATATCTGCTACTCTTGTGTCTTAGAATAGCTAAGTTAAACCCTCAGTGGTATTCTTGCAAATGCTACAGAGGCACTTTCCTTTTGCTGTGTAGACTTAACACCCTAGCGTACATATCTGCCTACATAAGAGCTCTGTTTGGGCTAAGTAAAGGAGTGACTACTGCAGGGTTTCATTCCTTGAATGCTGCCTGTATAAGGTCATGTTGGTGCATGGGCTGCACTGGGAGCCAGTTAGCTTCTGCCTGGAGATCAAGGGACTCCTGTACACATGCAGGGAGGCTGCTCCAATGTGCTGTAATTACAGTGCATTGGAGAAGACTCAGTTAAGACTGGATTAATTCAGACCCCATTGCCATTTTTCAGTATGGGGATGCTGATACACGTGGCACTCTGGGTGCTTTTAATTAGCACGGCTCTCAAAGCTGTGCTAACTAAAGTGCTCTCCCTCCCCGCCTCCCCCTCCTCAGGCCCTGTCTATAAATGCTCAAGGCATTTGGTTTCAACTTGAATAGCTCTAAACAACTGGTCCTCAAGTATCTCTATGACACTGAGATCCTTTCAGGAGTGCTACAAGATGCCATGCTTTGTTAGCACTATGAGGCATGCAGACATGATTCATGAGATAAACCCGGAGATTTCAAATGGGAATCCATCGTGTCAAAAGCATTGTGGCCTGTTGTGGTCTTTCTGAGTTCTTCGCAACAGGAGAATGGCTCTAGTACAGCGGTTGTCAACTGGGGGTACACATACCTCTGGGAGTACTTAAAGGGGTCGTAGGGGGTACGCAGAACACCATGAACATGTGCATAGCCACAGCACAGCACGTGGACAACCAGGAGAGCAGCCCAACCACATGGAGAGCAGCCAGGTCTGGCTAGTAAGTTTATTGTGTGGGGAGGGAGTGGGGCTGGAGCAGGGGTAGGCGCTGCCCAGCCAGGGCGGAGTGCAAGTCAGAACTGCGAGCGGTTCGTCGAGGGGTGGGGCACAGGGTGTGGCAGCTCTCGCAAGCTGTATGCACCCCGGGGGAGCATGGGGGTGATGCATGCTTCTGGATCTGCATGCGGGGTGCAGCGAGCTGTGGGCTGGACCGGGGCAGTGCCGGGCTGTTCCCCAGATAAGCTGCTCACGGCTCTGTCCTATGCTTCTTCCTGGCTGGGCAGTGCCTGCCCCTGCACCAGCCCCAGCCCCACTCCCTCCCTTACCATGGGGGCCTATGGGAGTGGGGCTATAGGATTCACTGAATTCGCTGTAGCCCCCCCAGTCTCCCTCCCAGCGCTGCCACTGCCTGTCCTGAGTGCACCCCAGCCCGCCTGCCCGCCTCTCGCATGCAAATCTGGGGGCATGCCCCCCATGCCCACCTGAGGTACGCATAGTGGTGGGAGCCACCCGTCCCATGTGGCTCAGTCCCGCACCCCATGCCAGCTGGGCAGCCCCTGCTCCAACCCCATTGCTGGAGCCTTGATCTGCCACTCCTGCAATGGCAGCCCACCCTTGCCCCCCACGCAGATCTGGGGGCACATGCCCCCCATGCCCTCCTGGGGTGCACGCAGCGGCGGGAGCTGTGCCCTCCAGACAAGCCACTCGCAGCTCCGTACCGTGCTCCCCTGTCCTGGCTGAGCAGCACCTGCCCCTTCCCCACTCCCTCCCTCACCACAGGGCTTCGATCTGTCTCCTCCCCCTACCCCTTAAAAACAAGAAAAAAATATAAAGGTACATGGGCTGCAACTTTGAGACAGGAGGGGTACACTTGTTTAAAAAGGTTGAAAATCCCTGCGCTAGTATTTTTCTGAGGTCAAAAATCAAGTGAAAACTAAGAGCTAGCATTTTCTGAGGGGTGCCCTGAGTCCGTCAAGGGGTGCCTTGAGTCTAAACAGGTTGAGAACCATTGTTCTACACTGTTAGGAGCTGGTTATCCAAACTGAGCCTTGCCTCCAGTCTTTCACACCACATCTGGGTTTGGCAGAGGCACTGAGATAACAACGTGCTGTAATGAAAAAGAGGAGGTGTCCCTGGCATTTTGCAGGAATGTCTCCTCAGCTCTGAAGCCCTCCTGTGCTCCCTGAGTTATGGCAGCATAAATGACCTTCACAGTATGCCCCACAAGCCAGCTTTCGCTGCAAGGCAGATTATAATAGGGTGCAGGAGGGGTTATAGAGGGTAACTGTGGGAGTCTTCTCCTATTAGTTGTGAGACTTCCTGTGGGGTCCTGGATGGTTTGATTGGGGCTGGATTTACTCACACAGGTTTGTGTGTGTTACATGTGTGTGTTGTGATGGCATTAATGCAACAGAAATAGGGACTGTTTCATGCCCAGAACTTTAACTTTGTCAAAGATGAACAAACCTGACAAATGTTGAAATAATGGCATTTGGTTTAATCCAGGGATGTCCAACCTGCAGCACGAGTGCCAGAGGTGGCATGAGCAGCCGGTGTGTGTGACATGCTGCAGATCAAGTAGGGAACAGGCAGTGGGAACAGATGGGGCAGGGGGCAGAAAGCAGGGCAAGAGATCAGGCAGAGAGCACGGGCAAGGAGCAGAAAGCAAAGAAGCAGCTCACGCAGGGAGCACAAAATAGGGAGCAGAAAGCGAAGCGCCAGATGGAGTAAAGGATGGGGATCAGAGTGGCACTTGGGGATGGTTCAAGGATAATGGCACACCTGGAAAAAAAGGTTGCCCCCACTGCTTTAGCCCAATGGAACCAGCAACAGAAATAGCACCTGGCTTTGAGTGTGGCATACAACCTCTTAAGTGGGGTGTCTGGATTTGAGGCTTGAGACACGTTCAGTCCCTTATCAGAACAAGCTGATTTTTTCCAAGCAGTTTGGGATCAGACAAAACAGAGAATAAGGGTTTTGGTTACTGATACCTCATGTTAAGTTATCCCAAGAGGCCTCAGCCTGTCCTTGAGCTTTTGGCAAGTAAATTTACAGTGCTGCTAGAGATGCATGTTGAGAGGAGTATTTTCCATTTTTAATTTTCCTGGGATATAATTGTGTTTTCCTTGAACGTTGCTACTGATAAAAAGCCCCATGTTGGTACATTGGGTATAGGCAGCACTGAAGTGATGAATGATTAAAGCTACTTCTTGCATAATAAAGCACACTCGCTCATGTTGTGCTTACTTAATGTACCAGTGAAATGTGATATTTGGCATTTAGGTAAATTACAGTAAATCACCTATTTAGAAAACTTTTCCTCTCAGCCCTTCGTGCAAAAAACGCTGCAGGCAGTAAAAGGATAATGGCTCATAATGCTGAAAAGATAAAACCAAGAATTTGGAATGAAAGACCGTCCTCCCGTTGTTAGAGACAAGATGTTCCCTGTTCATAGTTTCATAGTTTCATAGTTGGTAGGGTCAGAAGGGACCTGAGCAGATCATCAAGCCCAACCCCCTGCCATGGCAGGAAAAAGTACTGGGGTCAAATGACCCCAGCAAGGTGTTCGTCTAACTTCCTCTTAAAGACCCCCAGGGTAGGAGCCAGCACCACTTCCCTTGGAAGTTGGTTCCAGATCCTAGCTGCCCTGACTGTGAAGTAGCACCTCCTGATATCCAGGCTGAATCTACCCCCTGCCAGCTTGTGACCGTTATTTCTTGTCACTCCTGGCAGTGCTCAGGGGAACAGAGACTCCCCCCATGCCTGCTGGTCCCCCCTGACTAGTTTGTAAACAGCCACTAGATCCCCCCTCATCCTTCTCT
>NW_005841905.1:265159-276179 GCF_000455745.1 Alligator sinensis
TGATTTAAATACATCCAGTCCCTCCAGAAGTTCCCTGACTAGATCCTTACTGACCCTAGGCCTGGGTGCACCTCCCTTGGGGCCTGAGGGGGTCCTGGAGGATGGGCTGATCTGTTCCCTGCTCAGGAAAATGGAGGCAAAGAAATTGTTAAATAGGTTAGCCTTGTCGTCTGGTGCGACAACCAGATTTCCTAGCATGTCCTGCAGAGGCCCCATGTTACCCGGTACCTTCTTTTGACCCCCTATGTATTTAAAAAAGGATTTCTTGTTGTCCTTGATCTGGGTCGCTAGTCCCAGTTCCATCTCTGCCTTGGCCTTCCCGACCGCCCCCCTGCAGCCCCGAGCAACCAAGGTATAGTCCTCCCTGGTGATGGCCCCTCCCTTCCACTGGTTGTACGCCTCCCTTTTAGCTAGGAGACGTTCCCGTATGCTTTTGGTGAGCCATGGGGACTTTTGCGCCCTCTTGCCCCCTTTGATCCTTGTTGGGATTACCTCCCTTTGGGCTTGGAGGATCGTCTCCTTAAGGAACGACCACTCTTCTTGGACACCCGACTCCTCTCCCCTCCGGGACCTCAGTACTTCCCCAACTATTTTTCTTACCTCATTGAAATCCACCCCCCTGAAGTCCAGGGCTACTGCCTTGCTGCAGGCCTTTGCCACCTTGCGCTGGATGGTGAATTCCAGCAGGCGATGATCGCTGTTGCCCAGGTGGTCGAGCATTCGCAGCTCCCTCACGAGGTCGTCCCCTGTGGCCAGCACCAGATCCAACAAGACATCTCCCCTGGTGGGGCTGTGCACCTCCTGGGTTAGCTGGAGGTCCTGTATCTTGGCTAGGAACCTATATGAGCAGTCAGACCTGGCTGACTGCTCTTCCCAGCAGATGTCTGGACAGTTCAGGTCACCCATGATGACCACGTCTTTTGACCCAACTACCTCCATGAGCTGACTTAAGAATTCCTGGTCTAGCTCTTCCCCTTGGTTGGGTGGTCTGTAGTAGACCCCTACCATTAAGTCCCTTTCCCCTCGACTCCCTTGTATTCTAACCCAGAGCACTTCAATGTTCCCCTCCTCTGACACAACGCTACTAGATGAGGATGTGTATTCCTCCTTGACGTAGAGCACCACACCCCTACTTTTCCTCCCTGTCCTGTCCCTTCTGTACAGCCTGTAGCCCTTGATATTCACCGCCCAGTCATGCATTGGGTCCCACCATGTTTCTGTGAGCCCCACTATGTCTGGCTTGGTGTCATCTAGCAGGAGGATAAGTTCCTCCTGCTTGTTCCCCATACTACGAGCGTTTGTGTAGAGGCATTTGAGGCCTCCTGAAGATGTGTGCACTGGCCCCTAATCTCAGTACTGCCCAGGCCCCAGTTGCTTACCTGGGTATTCATTCTGCTCGCCGTTGGTCCAGGCTGGGCTGTTCTTGTGGGTGTCTCTTGGTTTATTGGTCCAAGGCTTCCTCCACCCTCATCTTCCCTGTCCCCCGACGAGCCTAATTTAAAGCCCGCTGGAGGAGATCCACCAACCTAGAAGAGAACACACGCTTACCTTTGGGGGACAGGTGAAGCCCATCCCACCCAAGCATGTCTCTCGTCGTGATGTGTGGGTCGTTGTCTAGGAAGCCAAAGCCTGCCTCGAGACACCATTCCCAAAGCTGCCAGTTGATCTCTCTGATGCAGGTCTCATGTTGTCTTCCACGTCCACTCACTGGTAGGACAGAGGAGAATCCCACCTGTGCTCCTATCTCCCTCAGCACGCCCCCCAGGGCATGGTAGTCCGTCATCAGGTGATCAGGGCTTCTCCTGGCTGCATCATTAGTACTGGTACTGCTTTGCTGCGAGCAGCCCTGGTTCTGGATGTGACCATCTGCCACTCAGCAGTGGAAGGCACCTCCTGGGGTGCTTCTTCCTTGTGTGCATGGTCCTGCAGGGAAAGGGAATAACTATCAATTTCATCCTCCACCTCCCTGATTCCTCTCAGCCTACTAACCTCCTCCTGGAGCTCCCTCACCCGCGCCTCCAGAGCCCTAAGACGAGCGCCTGCAGGACAGATGTGGGGACCCCCATTCCCTGCCTCCCTGGCCCTGCTGGGGCATCCCCCGCAGGCCGGGGGCAGGGGGACGCCAGCCCCCCCATGGGCTCTGTCTGGGTGGAAGCCTCAGACAAGCCCCGGGCAGGCAGCGCTCCCCGGGCAGGGGCCCTAGCAGCACTCCGCGTCGACACCATTGTATAAGTTGCTGTATAAGTTTTGTGTGGTGTTTCTAGCTGCCTCCTGGGACAGATGCACTTATAAAACTCCATAGCTTCCTTTCTGCACTGTGGAGTAGGAAGGCTCAGGTAAAAGTACTTGGTGGTGGAATGGGATTAAATTTGGAGGACGGTGTTGCTGCATAAGGGTGCACCGTGGAAACCAGCTCCATTACAGTACCTTGCATGCTGGGCACCGGTGAGAGGGGACACCTGTTGCTGATGGGACAAGGGTCTGTTCAGGGTGGGAGCTAGAAGCTTTGTTGCTACATAGAGTCTCTGGCTGCCTCATCCCTTCCTCATGCTACAAAACCACTTTGGTGCCACCCCAAAGACAAGAAAGGTGGGAGGGTCTCTTTCCCTTCTGACTCTTCCCAGTCGCCCACCAGCATGCTTGGGATTTAAGCTGGGGGGTGGAGTAGATGAACGGACCCCCGTTTTGGGGTTTAGTTTTAATTGCTTTAACAGCAAGCAGCATTGCAGTTCTGTTCCGGCTTCACTCGGAGGTAGGGCTGTGCTGTTTGTGCATGTGTGTGGGTGGTGAGGGCAGTGTTTTAGCAGTGAGGGCTTAGCAAGCTTTGATTGTATTCTTTTATGTTGGGTCTCACCTATGTTATGGTCAGGAAGACAAGATCCCTGCCCCAGCTATCTTAAACTCTCAAAACTTGCTCTTCCCTACCTGTTCCAAGTGGTGCCTTTCCCTGCGAGGCATCCCATTGATTGCAGGAAGGCACGTGCTAACTGATGTGAGTAAATAAGATAGGCCCAGAGCCGCAGGCCTAATAAATAAAATACAACTTTGTCTGTCATGAATGCAAAGAAAAATCAATATTTCCTTCTAAGCTTAGCTCTTCTCTCTCCCCTTCCACCCTCTTCCACTTGGTCTTGTTCATCCCATTTGTTGGATTTCTGTTAACCTTTTGCACTTGTTTTTATTTACTACGCTTTCTCCCATTCTTTTCTCAGCTGCTTAAACATTCCCCTTCCTACACGAGTTCCCTAAAATTCATGTCTGCCCACTGTAGTCTTGTTCTCTAAAGATGAAGTCCTGCGCTCTTGCAAGCAGTCAGCGGAAGTCAGTGGGAACTACAGTCACTGCCCTGAGCAGGATCGGTCCCTTTTGCAGGGATGTGATTGCTTGCATTGGTCACAAACAGAGCGGCTTGTTTACCGCGGCCTGTCATACTCTCAGTTCCCATCACTCAGGAAACACGCTCTCGAGGGAACTCTCAAGCCCTTTCCAATTTACATTCCATCCATGAACGGTAGGATGTCCAGGAGAATTGTTTGGATGGCTGTTTTTAATCTGTAAGCTTGTTGCAGACCTGGTGCTTACAGGCTGCTTTATCACCTCACCGGTTTGCTGCGTGTGGGCCTGGTTGGTAGCGTGAATACAAATAGCCGCACCGTGCAGACACCCACAGCAGTGGGAAGCTCGGTGTTTCTGAGAAGCGGCGTTGGCAGTGATGTTGTTGTGACAATAACACATTGTTTTTCAGCAAAAGATGGATCTCTCGCAGCACCGAGCAGAAATGCAATTCCTCATACGCCAGAGGGTGATAGCCCACAAGGCCATAAATCCTTCCGCGTAATGCACAGAGGCTACAATAATGGGGCAGATACATCTCCTGTTGTAGGGTGAATGGCTGCTGGATCTATTGTCGCCGTCCTGGATTTACTACCCCCATCCTGGCCCTGCTCTTCCCCTCCTCTGTGCCCTGCACGTCCTGTACATTGAGCTGTTGAAACCTGCATATGTGCTTTGCGTTGTGCGTCCTCTTTACGAGATGCTGAATACTGCCCATTCCTAACGTTGGTTCTGGGCCAAGCGTACTTGCTAAAGAGAGTGTCAGGATTAGACACTGACAATAACATCCATATAAACCTCAGTGAAAGAGAAGGAACGAAAGCCCATTCAGTCCCATTGAATTTCTCAGCTTCAGAGTCCTGTATTCCTGCCTCATGATTATGATTACAGGCTTTGCTACAGCCTGTTTTCTGTCTGTATGCAATCTGTCCTACAGGCATGCCCTTCCTTGTTGTTATCCTGTTAGATTGAAAATGCTGACCAGTTATGCCTGATCAATACTTGGCTGGGACAGCTCCAAGAAGTCCCAGATCAGTGCAGAATTTGTTGTTATTTCTGGTTCTGGTAGATAGTTTTCCCTCTGCTTTAGCAGGAAGCCAGGCCCCCCGGCATCTTGGCATTAGGGGGCACTGTGCTGCTGGAGGGGTTGTCTTTAGATGTTTGATAAAACCAAGGTCCTGATGACTGGTGGTTATTGAAGGTCCCATGACACTCTTTTTTTGGTAGAAGAGAGATGTTAATATTGGCATCTTGGCTTAATTCCAGCTCAAGTAATTACCTTCATCCTATCTGAGATGTTCTATTCCAGTTTGGACATGGATACAGTATCTTCACTTTGTGCAAAGCTCAGAGGACTCTTTAAAAGGTTCCTACTTCGTTGTGTAAGTCTATCTGCTATTAACTGCCAGCTACTCTCCCTGGGTATGGATAGTGAGAGGGGAGTCTGTTACTTTGCAAATATGCTCCTTCATGCGAGATGCAGAGGTAAGAGTGATACCTTACCTGGTTAAGATGGCCCCATGACATACGGTGTCACAACGAACAACTAAATCAGGGCAGGATGCGCTGTATATTCACAAATAACAGAAGCCCCAGAGAGAACGAAGTCAGCCTGCACCTGCAGGGCACGCAGCAGTGTGTGGAGCTGGCACTGTCTAATTTGTTTGCTAACCTTACTGGCCAACAACTCATCCAGAGACTCATTTTTATCTGAGACTGCTGGGGATCCCTACATGACTTACATTTCCTTTATTCATCAATATCTTTTAAGCTTAAGTTTGAAGGCAATAATACCCTTGATGCTGGCATCCTTTCATCAAACTAGAATTTATTCAATTATTTTCTCCGTTTGTTGATCGGGACCTATAGAAGCCTCATCTTTTCCTTTGAGCGAACACTTTTAATCAGTGTCTGTCACTCCCACAGGCTGGAGGGACCCACCAGGATCTGATATCGCCTTCTTCTTTTAATCAAGCCATCTGAAAGTTTGTTGTGGCTCAGTTTTATCATTTTAATTTTTATGCTTTCCAACTCTTTGTTTGCTGCATTTTAAGGAGGTACCCCATTGCTTCATTATTTTCAAGCCTGGATGAAATTTTTCTTTTGTTATCTTTTATCAAGTAGTTGGGCTTTCAAGTGACAAATAATGCAACAAGAAAAAAGTCCTCAAAAGTTTATCGGTCTGTTTTGCAGGTTGTGCACATATCTTAACGTTGTAATGTTGAATGTTTCTGCACCGGCCTAATGTGGCTGAGATGGTTTTACGGCCAACTCCTCCTGTGCTTTGTCACTGATGCAGATATTCGGTCCTGTATCAAGGGTGTAATCCCTTCAGCCTCCTTCAGTTTAGTAGGTGTTGAGCTTATTTGTGCTATGGACTAGAATGGCGACAGACCTATGGATCATTACTCAGTTAGTTGGGTGCCCGGTTTGATGCCCTTAATTGGCTGGATTCTCAGAAGCTCAGTGCTTGTCATTTTCTACAAATGAGGTCCTTTTAGGCATGTGTCAGGTTGGGACCCAGAATAAAGGTGCTTAAAGTCACTAGTCACTAATTTGGGCCACCGTGTGTGGTATGCTCCCTTTCAAGAGGTACCCTTGTGTTTTGCCTTCTTTTCACTGACGGTGGATGGACAGGGCAGAAGTGCACTCACCATTATTTTCAGAAGGGGCTCCCGTGGCCTGCTGCCAAACTCAAGGCTGGTACAGACACTGCTGTCCTATTTAAACACCACCA
Organism: Alligator sinensis; assembly: GCF_000455745.1. Taxonomy (NCBI): domain Eukaryota; kingdom Metazoa; phylum Chordata; order Crocodylia; family Alligatoridae; genus Alligator; species Alligator sinensis. Next base: position 271,230 of record NW_005841905.1, read on the forward strand.
CTTCAAGGCAGAAGACCATAGGTGACTGGTAGGGCATGCACGGGGGCTGGGCCCTCCCCCCGATGGCCGACACTGATGCTGTCGGTAGGGCTGGTGCCCCCTCGACAGGGCCACCACTATTGGCAGCTTCTGCGGGTGCCCCCCCAGATTCGGGAGGCACCAGTCACTCATGGAGAAAATCTGCCCATGGCTCCTCATGCAGCCTTTGGGCAAACAAATTTACCTTAAGTACATTTTAGTGATGCCACTTCTACTTTTGTTTCTGGAAAGAAAATCCCTAGCACAAGTGATGGTAAATCGGAGGATTCAACTTGTGGAAATGAATGGCTAGATTTCCTGAGGAATTCCTGTGCATCTTCCTCCACTGGATTTAAATGTAAATTTAAATTTAAATGTCTGCCAGCTGATAACACCTGACCTTTGCAGGGGGCCAGGATTTCTCTTGTCAGAAATGTTTGTATGAGCTTGCTTCCTCTCCCCAGCTGTCATTTCAAACTGGCAGTGGGTTTCTAACAGTGTCAGGTCCAGAGGGGGTGCAGTGGTGAGGTCGCACCCCACTTTCCACAGTGGAGCTCAAGGGCTCTGGCTTCCTGCAGCCCCAGATGCCTGGGTCCCCTGCAGCATCCAGACCACACTGTGGGAGCAGCAGCCAGAGACTTTTTGGGGGTTTTTTTAAAGTCCCTGGAGCATATAAGAACCCTTGACCCCTCAGTTGCTCCTTCCTTCCCCTCTGTGCTCAGCAGCACCTCACCTCCCCTTCCCCCCTTCCTCATCTCTACTTAAGTCTTAGGGAGCAGAAAGAAGAGAGCTACCTGCTGCTGCCACTGTCCCTGGTTCATCCGAGGGTAGGGGAAGCCCCAGAGCTGCTCCTGCCCTGTTCAGGCTGGTGCTGCAGCTGGGCAGGGAGATGAACTCAGCCAGGGTCAGCAGTAGGTGGGTTCCCCCTCCCTGTCCACCCCAGGTATTCCCTGCCCGTCAGGTAGCAGATGCAGGGAGGGGAAACCTGCCTAGTGCTGCTGCTGTCCCAGCCAAGCCTGGCTCCCTGTGCAGCTGCTCCCCACAGTCCCTACTGGAGAGGGGCAGAAGCAGCCAGGACAGTAGTGGCAGCAGGAAGGTACTCTCTTCCTGCACCCAGACCCATAAGTAGAGAGGGTGGGGGAAAAGAGTGGTGTGGGTGGGAAGAGAGGGGAAGTGGGAGGGGAGGGGAATGTTGTTGCTAATAGATGGGAAGGAAGGAGGTGCCAAGCCCAGGGTGATGGGGAGAGTCTTACTTGATTCAGGGACTTAAAATGGGGTCCTCAGTTGCTGCTCCTGCAGTTTGCTTTGCCCACCCCAGTGCAGGGGAAGTCTGGGAGCAGGGGATTGCAGCTATCCGTGCAGCACCAATCACTTCTCCTAATACCCTCCCTTTTCAAAATCCTGGATCTGCCCACGGCTTCTAATAAAGGATTCCTGGGAGGCCCTTGGTATCTTCTTCCAGTTAGCATGCATGTCCCAGACCTTGGAGAGAAACTCTGCGGTGGAGTTGGAGAGGGCGAGAGAGGGTTCAAGGCAAGGAAAACAGAAGGGATCATGGCCCTCTTGCCTCACCTTCATATTCACGCTTGCCTTATCAGGCTCATGGTGTTTTTGTGATTGGTTTTTAATGAATGTGATGTATTGTGAATGTAATATATTATTTAACATGCACGCACAAGCCCGAGAACAAGGAAACACTGTCTGAAAAACAATATCATGTATATTAGACTGGTTACCTATTTAACAACTGTGGTTTTAAAGTTAAAATCCATTTAATTTCAAAGAAATATTGAGGCACATTTAATATGGTTGCAACAAAATGTAAAGGTGATCAGAGAGTGTTATCTTCTAGATTGCTGGTGCTGGGTGTGCTTGGTTTTATCAGCAGGGTGTTTAGTAGGACAGATGTCCTTTAACTATTACCTTGTAAAATTTACATTAAATTGTGCTGGTGCGATGATTTCCTTTATTAAGTACTCTGTATCTTTCATTGTGTTCTTTGATAGAACTGTCCCTTCCAGTGGCAAAAAAAGACAGAAAATAGTGGTGCTTGACAGCTGAAAGAAGGACATAACATTGTCTAAAGGGTTAAGATGTGCGATTTTCTTTTTTAGGTCTTGTCTACACTATAGAAGGTCTGCCAAGAGAGTTATGTCAGCACTTCCCAAGTGGGGATACAGCTATTTACCAGACAAATGGTCCTTTTAGTATAGTTTAAGCCAGTAGTACTCAACCTCTGGCCCATGGGCCAGATCTGGCCCACAGAGTTGCACTAAACAGCCGTGGGTCTGAAAATGTTGTGGTGGGGAAATGATGGCCGTGTTAATGGCCCTGCTGCCAAAACTTCTGGATCTCTAAGGAGCTGTAGGAACTGGATGGCATGGCCATTAGGCCAGAAGGTTGAGAACCACTGATGTAAATTAGTTCTTCAAAAGGAGTTTGCCGTACTGGCAAAGGGACATTTTTGTTAGTAGAACTGTATCTTCCGGTACGTTTTGTTTTTGCCGGGGTTCTTTAGAAGAAGAGGTTGTAGAGAGGGAGGTCATGCTCTGAAGGAGTGCAGCCAAGTTAATTGTGATCTCCTATATTTCAGTAAAATGAAGTTCTCCCTTTTGAAAGACACGAGGGATTTGTTTCAAAAGAAACTTTAGAACATCAGTGCCAAAGTCCAATTGACTTGAAACAGGATTAAAATCAGTTCATTTGAGTGAAATCCCTTTGAGGTTTCAGTAGGATTTTGCTAACTAAGCAGGTTAGATGTCACTGAAAACAGTTTAGCAGGATACTTCCTCTTGAAAATCACACTAAATGCTTCTTTAAAGTGTCTAAATGCCTTAAAAACCCTGGGCAATAGGCCAGTTTGAAAATATACCACAAACTCTTGCCTATGATCCAGTCTTGTTCCATTAGAGTCAATAGGGGTTTGGCTACTGATTTCAGTAGAACAGGATCTGGCCACTAAGGTCCAACAGATGGTTGTGTCCAACAAAGAGGGTAGTCAGCTAATGGTAAGTACTATGTGTGGTTCTTCCTTATTGAATATTAGAGAATCTTAAAGCATTTCCATTATTCTCAACAAGTGTGGAGAAAAAGTGGGAGGGCATTGGGAGGGGATAGCTTTATCTGAGGAGATGGGGGTTTAACCAGGATGTTCATCATAATGTGATAGGACCCCTCACTTTGCAACCTAAATCCCATTCCTTCGTGCATCTATTGATACAGATTCAGATTCCCTACCATTGCCTACTTGAGATTTTCAACCCTGGACCCACATTCTCGGCACTCCACTGTGAATGATCTCACCTGGAAGGTTGTTTCTGTAGATTAGTGTTTTCATCATCATTAATAAGAGAAAAATGATTTTTTTTTAATTATTTGCAAATCAGTCAATTTCCTGGAAGTTGAAAGAGAGGGAGGAATAACCTAGGTGAATTCAGCTGTTCAAGAAAATGATCATATAATGGAATAAATGGCTTTATGCCTGAAAGTTACAATTTTCAGCATCATTTACACTGCACACCAACCCCACCGAAAGGTAAGTATAAAAAATGAGATTCAGTGATGACCTTTATCAGCTGTGGTGACAGCTATAAATCAGCCTGCAAACTCTCATCAGCTCACTGGACAGAATTCATTACAGACAAAGATTGCTGCCTTGCTTTTGTCTTTGATTGAGGTACGTCCCATTTAAATGAATGCTCCTTCACCGGAACAAATCACACGTTTCAAAACAGAAGCCCAGGAATATTATTCATTGATTCTTTTGATGACTACGATAATACGTCTTGAAGACTAGCTAAACCTTGCTCTGTTTTGCTTGGAATACAATGCAGATCAATTTGTTCTTTTTTTTAAGCAGACCAATTTTCTGTTCATTAATCCAGACGCTCTACTGATGACATGTATTGAATATAATAGCAAGATGCACAGTCCTCACAAATCAATGCTGGTTTTCTTTCCTTTTTTAAAATAAAAAATGTGTTGTATTAGTTCCAGAAATTCATGCAAACACGGTAGGGGTTGGATCAGATGACTCTTATGGTCCTTTCCCACCCTACGATTCTATACTTGTAAGGAAGAACACAGGAGACTTTCATCACCAACTTTCAGCCATAGTTTTGGTCACCTTGAAGAAAACACTTTTCTAAAATGGTTAGTCTTTTTAGGGGAAGGACAATTAGAAGAATAGGGAATAGTAAGACTTTAGCAGCAACATCGTTAAGGGCAGCAATTAAAATTTAATCAGCCCATGTTCTAAATAACTTCTAATTATTAATAGACCTACAGACCTGAGTTTCCATTTGACATCAAGCTTTAATATGCAGATTACTGTAATTAGAAAATGCCTCGATAGGCATATATCTATACACACACATATTTTTGAGTGTTAGAGTCAACCATATTTCAAGCAAGGCTTTTCTACTGAATTCAATATATAATTCAAATGTCTTCCAAGGTGCTTACATAGCACTCTGTTTCATGCACTAGCTTTTATGAATGATTGATTGTTGTTAAATACTTAATTAGTAGAAATTTGAGAAGGGGCTTAAAGTTAATTTGTCATTTATTACCGGTTATATCTGCTGGCTTCGTAAAAAACAGATCTTTGCACATCTTTTTTTGCGATAATGAAGATCACTGTGGTATCTACGGGGTAGACTCAGTTTTCAGTGAAATCAATGGAAAGGATTTTACTGAATGAGGTAGAGCCATTAGTTAGCTTTTCCACAGTGGGTCACGTCTATCAGGAACAGAAAGTTTGTATAATTTTTTCACAAGAAGAAAATTGCACTTCAAAGCCATGCTGGGGAGGTTTATGCAAGTAGGAGAACCAAGCTTAGTATTACAAACCAGTATAAAGCAAAGCATGCCACTTAATAGGGCAGATGTCTCATCCTTACTTAATTTGTCTTCTGGTGTTGGGGAACATGG
>NW_005841905.1:276210-290148 GCF_000455745.1 Alligator sinensis
TTTCCTGCAAATAAGGAATGAGTCACTTTTCTTAAATTACAGCAAATGAATTTCGTTGTGTTTTATTGATTGCACATCAGCAGTGGGGATACATTGCACACAGAGATATAATGATGCTCAACGGTTTTGCTTGTGCTCAGGTAAAGTACCGTGTATCCTTGATGTAACACGGTAGTATTGTCTTGTGGAAGGAGTGCCGGACTTGGACGTGAAACACCTTGGTTCAGTTCCTAACTCTGCCTTGCTTTGGTGGGTAATATTGAGCTAATCATTTCCCATCTTATGGCTCAATGCTTTTATTTGTGAAAGGGGGGATTATGACACCGGTCTCATTTGTAAAGTGCTTTTAGATCCATGGATCTACAACCTAATGAGAAGAATTAGGTATTATACATTTATATTGTAGTTTCATAGACTGGTATTGCTGATCACGAGTCTGGAATATTTTGTCTTGAGCTAAGGTTGAGCTAGGTTCTTAGAGTTCAAGATATTGTTGCAATAGGGAGGATGTCCTCAAAGTAAAAGTATTCTGGAGACTTGAGGCTGCTATAACTCTGGCTTGTATAGGTAACCCTGCAGGTCTTGATCAGTCCCTCCAGAGTACATGTAAGCATTGATGCTACCCCTTTCCTCTGCATGTCCTTTCTAATTCTCTAGTTAATTATGCCATAGATTTAAGCAGAGGCACAAGAGGATAGCTCCGCACATGGGGCAACTGTATCTCCCCGTTGCTTGTGTCAGTGGTACTGGCAGATGGCAGCGGCAGCAGCTTGTATTTTTCCAACCTCCTTCTTCCCCTGCTGTTTTCCTCTAAATCAGTGCCTAGAGCTGCTACCTCCATCACCCTGCCTTAGTCCTGCTACTGGACATGTGCAATATGTGCCTGAAAGAGATCTATATTAGAGGTGGTTTTGAATGTACATTAGGTTGAGACTGGGATTTGAGGCCAGAATAAGACTAGAATTCAGGTTTTGATTTGACAGTTTTGAAATCTGGTGGTCCCTGTCTGTGAAACCTTGGGGGATGAGGGATTTTGCCTGCTGATATTGAGCTGAAATGTCTTAAATACCACTGCATCCAAACCAGGACTGGTGACAAGCTGTGTTTGGTTTGAGACCGGTTTAAACATAGGTTGGGGTATGAGGAGTCACAAAGTCCCAAGGCATTTACATTTGATTTTGTCCCATTTTCAATCTTGTCATCCTCAAATAATTTCTAGGTAATTCAAGAAGTCTGTCATCTTTAACATAGTTGATGTGGGTTATGGCTGTAGTAACTAAATAAGACAGCAGTTTGAGAGAGGAAATGAAGGCCGGCTTCCCTAACTGAACCTGGAGGGGAAGTTTAGGTTTACTGAAGTTAATAACCCAAGTCAGTAATTCAGCCAGATCACAGAGAGCAGCAGTGCTTCTCTTGTGTGAAAACTTCCATGGGATCTGTTGATGACAAAGCGATCAGGACTTCAGTTTACTTGAGAGGCAGCCACCCCTGCTGCAGCGTGCTGTACTGGGACACAAGTTTGTTCCTGACTCAGAGAGATAAAAGCAACCTTCAAACAGCCTTTTGTGCCATAGCTTGGTTTTTTCCTGCTGGTTTAGGAGCTGAGTGCTGTCTGCACCTGACCCTCCACTAGTCAGATCTGAGAAGAACAGTTCATTTTATTGTTTCAGTGTTGTTATATTATTCTAATAACTCTACCTGGTCCATCCTCGTTCGGTTTGTATTGCATCCACTTGCTGTATTCTTGAGAGTCCCCACACCCAGAAATGACTTCTTGGTCACAGCAACAGCCACACCACGATGGGCCCTGTTCCTCGATTGGGATTCCCAGAAAGTGCCACTGTTGACATAATTAATAACAAGTATCTACCAATTACTTTTTTTTGCGACATAGCTATAAATTATGCGTGTGGTGCCATGAAGCAATAGGCAATTCCTACCATATTTCTGCTCCAGATACTAGTATGCAGGAAGGAAGAATGTCAGAGTCGGTAATAATTGCCTCAACACTATTGTGGTAAAAAATGATCATTTGTGGATGCATAGTAACTGACTTGGGAACCAAACCCAATGTGGAGCAAGCTCCCACAGAGAACTAAACATCTCAAACCTCGCTGTTGTCTGCTTTAAGGCATTTCTTTGACCGTGCCCCCTCTGCAATAAAAATATGGGAGGGCAGTGGCCAGTGTGTGCCAGAATAACCACTCCTTTGAAAACATGGGGAGAGGATGGGGTGGGAGAAGAAACCTATTCCAGATGTTATTCATGTTACTTAATACACTACCAGAAGGTGCACAGATACTTTGGTGATGGACAGAACAGAACAGAACGGAAGAGATCAGAACAGAGGCGTCATAACAACAGGACATTTCTCAACAGCTCTGTTTGGCACAAATCTGTAGTTAAGTCTGCATAACTCCGTTGGTGAAAATCTGGCTGACTTCTTCTCTTTTTCCCTTCAGATAAAGAATTCATTTATAGAAATCAGAACGGCACCGTAATTCTGCGGAACGTTGAAACAAACAATTCAACGGTATTAATAGAAAACAGAAAAATTGTAAGTATTTTCTCTAATGAACAAGATAATTTCAGAGTTTTTGTGCATTTGGGTCAATAAAGCGGAAAATGACTTTTAGCTTTCAACTTCTTGTACTGTCAAGCAGAAGCAATAAACTTGTAATACCGTGGGCTAAGCAAGGATAATGTGAAACTGAAACCATGCTTTCTCCATTAAGGTAGGAGCTCAGTTTCCTTCATTGTACTAAAAACACTCCACAAATATTTGAAGCAAGTCTTGCATATAATATATAATTGAAAGATAAAGAGCAATTTTACACATTTACTTTTCAGAACATCGCAATAATGTGTTTATAATTTGCCACAGATTGCCGGGATTTTTCTCAACTCCTCTCAAACAACTATTTTTTCCTACACTTGGAGAAATGCTGATTTCAACTTTTATTCAGATGATGACAGTAAATGTTGTTTAACAGGGGAGTTTCTGAATAGCGGGACATCACGTTATATGAGGCTACTGAAAAAAAGCATTATTGGAATACGGCACTCGTAAACAGTTATTGAAGTAAATTGAGGAATCTGTGTTTAAGGCAGAATAGTATCCATGTAGAAGATAATGAAATGTTTTGTAATGTTAATTCATGTACCAAATGAATCCCAAATGAAGTCAGAGGTTACTACTTTAAATACTAAGAGGTTATCAACATTTCCCAGGAAAAAGAATAGGTATGTTAGTAAATGCCAGTTGCCTGATAAAGTGTAGTTTTGCACTTGCAGGGGCAATGAATTATGAACCCTGTTGCTTTTCTAAGATCATTGGTCATGCATTTGAACTAAACATTTCATTTATTTGATCAACTAAAAATTATTATTTTTTTCTGTGGAGGGGACAAAGTAGAAACAAAGATAAATATTGCAATAAATTGGAGTTTAGGGAACAGAAAATGTGCATCAGCCCCCAGAAGCTGGAGGGAGCAGGGTTGAATGTTAATGACATTCCTCAGCCTGACAAAGGGTTTTTAAACCCAAAAGCTTGCTAAAACGGTTTTCCAACTATTTAAGTTGGTTTAATAAAAGATTGATATTTGTTATTAAACCAACTTAAATTCACCCATGAAACCTTGTCTGCCAGTGACATTGTGCGTCCTCCACTGATGCTTCAGCAAACTTCAAGAAATGTCTGTGGGACTGAACTATTAAGCCTGTTAGAGCTGATTCCTACAGGTTCCTGTACCACTTAGCCCCTTTAGCAGAGACCTTGAGGGCAGGTAGGGATGGAGCAGCAGGGCTATGCTTAAAGCTGAGGGGTTTGTTTTCTATCCCTCTGTGGATGTCCTCATACTTCTAGGATTTCCCATTTCTGTTGTACCTCATTCTGCTCAGTCAGAGGAGAAGATCTACAGCCTCAATGGTACCGTGTTCATTATTTAACATTGGTGCTCTGATATAGGAGGGTTTGATTTTTTTTTCTTGCCATATAAATCTCTTCCAACCTTCCCTCCTAGCCACCCCAGCTAATATCATCCCATTTTGCTTTCTGTTCCACTTACTGGAAGCAGCCTTTAAGGAAGCCATTTAGCCAGCCTCTTTCGTTGGGGAATCCCTCACAGGCAATTAAGCTGCCTTTCTGCCAGTCTTGACCTAGTGGAACGGTGCAGGGTAACACTGCATTTCTCTTCCTCCAGGTTTTGGCTAAATGAAAAATGGTTCTCTTTCCAAAATGCAGGCCGCACATCTGTTTGCAAATGCAGTGCAAAGCCAAAGCATGCTCAACACATTTACAGAAGGGGTGTAGTGAATGAGTCTGGAAATTACAGCATGAACTCAGTCTTTGGGGGGGAAAGGGAATAGAAACACATTTTTGCTTCAAGAACACAATAAGAACGCATTCAAAATTGCCTTTGCTCTACAGCAATCTCATATTGTTCATACGAAGTGCTCATATGATACGGATGTTTGAAAAAACACTAAGCATCCACTGCTGAGGGGCTGATACTTGAGCATTTTTTCATTGTACTGGATCCAGCCTGATAGGCCACGTTTTGATTTAATCTTCACACCTTGCCATATCTCCCAAACTGTACTGCTCTACCATTACTGTGAAGCCCTTCTTATAAGTACTTCATCCACAGACAGGTGCTGCACATCTAATTACATCAGTCACTTATTCACTGGCAATTTTACAGGGGAAGATCCACCAATTCAGTTGAGCCACAGAGTCATGGCCCAGAGCTAAAAAAGGGGGACGATAAATCAACAGCATATGCTTTTAAGCACATGCTGCTAGTACTCTGATGTATGTCTTGAGCATGTGGAAGTGGAGTCTGGTTCAGGTTTGCATTTTTCTGCTTGTGAAAAAAGGCAATTGCCATCCATAACTTTTTTTTTTGGGGGGGGGGGGGTTAAAGGGGACATGACTCCATTTGCCATCCATACCTTTTTTTTTGGGGGGGGGGGGTTTAAAGAGGAACTGTATCATAGATCAGATGTCATGTTTTTACCCTAGAAAAAAATCCCAAGCCCCCTGTGTTCTCTTCCTTTCATTTTCTGTCAGCCTTCAGTGTCTTGAGTTAAAGTGTAACTATCTTTTTTGCCATGAGAGTTGAATTGAGTCTTCTCCAGTACCAATGAGTTGTGCTATTTGGGTCAGTGCAGAACTGTCTCAGGTCTCATGCCTCCTCCCATATGGTGTAAGAATATCATCATCCCAAGTCTGTGACTCTTTCTTTTACACATTGTCTGCTTGGCAGTGCCATGTGTTGGGCGTAGACTAGCTGGAGGCATATGTTGAACTCTTTTTCCAGCTGCATGTGATGACGGTGTTTACGGCTGTTCTGTGCTGTTCATCCCACAGAGAACTGCACTCTGTCTAAAGGAGCTGCCTAGATTTGTTTAACACCTAACAGCTCTTCACTGAACTCATGCTTTTTTTAATTTGCTATGGCTTTGAATAGACTTCACTGTCTACTCTTTAGTCCACTGCCTCTTGATTTTTCCCATTCAGGTAGCCCACTTCTTTCCATCTCTGCAGCTGTCTGGTTGCCCCCAAAACATATATGCATTCTGCAGAGGATGGAGCAAGAAGCTCCATGTGGCAAACCGCACCTTTGCATCAGAAAGCCACTGCTGTGCCTTGCTTTGACATGCTGCCTTTCTCTCCTTGCATCCTGGCCTTGTGTTGCAACTTGGCCTGTCCTCCTTCCTCTGCATTATTGCTATATCTGCAAACAAAATCTGTCTTCATGCTGATGGTGCTGGCAGGCACACTCTTCCTGGCACCCCTCCACTCTAAACTGCTTTCTCTGCTCCCTGCCTTCCTTTGCCTTTGGATGTCCCATCTGATTCCTTATGTGCTCAGGCATCTCAAGTACTCCTACTGACCTTGCAGAGGTCTTCTGCTTCTGCAACACTATATATGTTCCCCAAGCCCAAGGTCCCCCTCTGTTATGCTACTAGGTAATCTTTCAAAGAATGCCGTCCAATTTGTCGGATAGGAGAGCGAGGCTTAAAAGCAAGCAAAAGAAAGGCATACACAAGTGACCTCTTTTTGCCTTTGGCATGATGTGAGCTGGCAATATGTATTAAAACGCAGGGAAGAGCCATCAGCACTATAAAAGTTAGAGGTAGCGCAGGAAAGAGAAAACTCTGGACGAGCATTATGCATTTCAGGATCTGCTCTCTATTAATTCTAATAGAGCTAGAATTTAACTGTCTGCAAAGTGCTGAGCAAAAGGGGAGGTCTGCAGAAAGCTCTGGGAGCAGTCCCTGAAGAATTTTGAGACCAGGACAACTTTTAAGGCACCACTCCCTTAGAGTAGGGGGTAAGCAGTTGTAACAGTTTGCTGATGACCTGTGATCCAGTGATTCTGCTACTTGGACCAGTGATTCTGATACCACCCAGTTCCTCCAGTTTGGGAGGAACTGAGTGGTACCAGCTTTCCCCTTTTCTCTTCCTCCTCCAAACACATTCCTGCCCCTCTGATGCAGTTCTGCACTGTAGGTTAGCACCTTAACAATTCTGAACTACGCAGTTCTGCACTGCACTTACTCATTATGGTAAGGGGATGGGGAGCTCGATTCCTTGGGCAGCTTCATTGACCAAGTCACAATGTAGTTTTTATATGTCACCATATGGTGTGCTGGATATGTTCCATACCCTGCTTCCTGCTTGAGGAGTCCACAACCTAAGAAGGTGCAAACATTGGCTCAATCTTGTAAAAGTGGATGCAACCTCCTCTGCGTGGCATTATCTTTGGTTTCATCCCCTTGTTTTAGTGCACATTCACTCTGCTCCTCCTCCAACAACTTTTTTGGTGTGGCTTCATGTAACTGGTACTGGAGATGGACACAAACATGAGGGAAGGGAATAACCAAAGGACAGAAATATGTGAGAAAGTGACACAGAGTGGTGCAGATTCCTAGCTCCACCTGCACGTTTTTGGGGTTTGCAAGGGATAATCAAACAGCATTTTTCTCCCTGTACCTGCCCACAAATTAATTCCAGACATGGGTTGTTTTAAACCTGTAAAATTACGTGTGTATTTTAATATCTGTTTGTTTTCTAGGTTTCCTTAAAAGCTATTCGGTATGAAGTGTCACCTGACCGGGAGTATGCACTTTTTGCATTTAACATTGAACCGGTGAGTAAATTGACTTGATTTTATTTATTATTTTATTTATTGACATATTTTATTAGTCTTCCTTCCTCCCCCACCAACTTTGATGATACTGATACACTGCTCAATTCAACTGATCACTTTAAAACAAATAAACCAAAAAGCCCCTTCACTGCTACTGGATATATTTTCTAAGCATGTCACACTGCCATCTAGTAGATGGCAAAGGTATAAATAACACCACTGAGAAAACATTGTCAGTGCCTGAGTTTTATAGGCTTTGGGTGGGAGATTATAAGGACATGTCTTTGCTACAAGGATTTCTGTTCCCCCTTTGTGTAATTTTTTTCCATGTCTCCTTTCTCAGTCATGCTATAAATTTCTTCCCAAGAACAAAAAGCAACTGTCAGTGTCTCCCACAACCGAAATAATACATTAATTATGGTGTCACTGTTCCCAGTGCTGCAGTTAAGGTTGAGCTATCACTTTCATTATAAACCAGTTTCTTCAGCAGCTTAGACATAAATCACCTATAAAAATTCACCCCAGGTTACCACAAAAAGATAGACCAGGGCTATCTTTTCCTCCAAATTAAAAAGGAAATAAGTGCTAACTGATCGTTTTTAAATGATAATGAAGTAAGAGTGAAATTTTGTAGCCTGGGATACTTTTGGGGGGCTTGCATGAAGCTTATTTTCCTTGATCACCTAGTATGTAGGAAACCTGAAAATTTTGAGTGATGAGTGGTTAGCACTGTCTGGGGATGTTAATAAGTACAGAAGTTTTGCTTTAATCATTTATAATAGCACCAGCATGATACAGTAGAAATAGCTCACCCATTGTCTCTTGGAGTCTTGTGCTTAAATAATGCAACAAGTTTTAAGCAATTACTGAAAGGACTGGCAAGTTTCTATTGCTTTGGAGAGATCAGGCAGAAAGCAGGCAGGATACCAGCCTAGGGTGTTTGTACACACCACTTTTTTGCCCTTTCTGCCACTAATTTGTTCACAAGTTTTTGTAAGTGATGGCCTGCTTTGTCAGATGCTATGAATGGACTTGAAGAGAGCATGGGTGCTAAAGAGAAAGGAATAAAGTCATTTAAATAAGAAGGGTAGAAAGCAGGGGAGGAAAGGATAGGAGGAGGGAGCGCTGCTGAGAAAGGCTAAGATAGTTGAAGAGATTAAAAAGCTAAACAAAGTAGTAAACACATTGAGGGACACAAGGGTTATAGAAGCTAGTCCAGGTAAGACTAGGGATAAGAATCCAGAGTCTCTGTAGAAACCATACTTAACACAGTCCAGTCTGTGGACGATTGCTCGTTTCACGGTTCCATGTTCCAGTTTTTCATTAAAGTTTTGTTGTTCAACAACAGCCGCTCTGAGGTCAGCGGTGAAATGTCCAGGGAGAGAAAAGTGTTCTGCCACAGGCTTGTCTGTCTTTCTGGAATCGATTTCAAATTGGTGTCCATTCATTTTTTCAAACAGAGATTGCCCTGACTGCCCAATGTAGACCAACTGCAAGCAGGTGATAACATATATGATGTTGGTAGAGAGGCAAGTAATTAGCCCCAGATGTTAGGACCCATGTTGTTTGGTCCACTGATGATGTGGTGTGTGTTGATGAGGGGGCCCAGCTGCATCTGGTTCTGTAGCAAGGCCTGGTGGCTTGGTGAGAATAGGAGTTAGGTAGTCTGTTGCTGGAGAGACACGTGAGGTTGAGGGGCTGCCTGTCCTGCTTCTCATCTCACTTCTTCATTGGATATATACTTGAGCAACAGTGGTATGGCTGACAGTAGAGTAATGCCTAGAGTTAGATTAACGTCATGTGGAATGGCATTGGAAACTTTTGGAGTCATTTGCATGGACTGCTTAACCCAGGAAGCAACCTGCTGAGAAATAGTCCTTCATTCAGATTGAACTGAACACAAGTGAAAAACCTTTTCTTAATGCTCACGTGTGCCAAAGGTTAGAACTCTGCTGAAGAAGTCATTGCAGGGTTTTAAGGAAAGAGTATTTGAAGGAAAGAACTGTAAGGACCATCTAGTCCAACCTCCAACATAGATACGGGATGTGCTATTCCTAAACCATCCCAGACAGATGCCCAGCCTCTTCTTGAAAACCTCCAATAAATGAAAATCCATAACTTCCCTGCCTATCTTGTTCCATTGTCCTACTGTTCTTACATTTGGGTTTCTCCTGAGAGTTTATTTTAGTCTCCTTTGCTGCAGGGTGAACCCTCTGTCTCCTCTCCTGCACTCCTTAGCAAAGAAGTATTGGACTTCTTAACCTTTTTCATGGCAGCCTTTCAAATGTTTGAAACTGTTGTCTTGTCCTCTCTACTTCCCTCCACAAACTCCTTTCTCTGGACAAAAGATATCTAACTCTCTTATCTTTTTCCAGCTATTATCTTTGTCACTTGCTTTTGGATCCTCCCCTGCTTTCCTACATTCTTCTTAAAATGCAGCTTCCACAACTGGACACAGCACTGCAGCTCACACCTAAAGAGCACCAAGAAGAATGGTACCGTTACCATTACCTTTGGTGTTTAGCATGCAATACTTCTATAAATGCGGCCCCAAATTATGTTTGCTTCTTTAGCAACAGCATCACAATAGTGGATCATTTTGAGGTTGTGATCCAGCAAAACTGCCAGATCCTTCTTGGCAGTTACCCACCTTCTATATGTGTGCATTTGGTTTTTCTTTCCTAGATGTAGCCCCTTCCATTTGTTTTTGCTAAATTTTTGTTTGTCATTGATAGACCAGGTCTCTCATTTATCGGTAGCCCATTGACTTCTAATCCTATCTTCCATGATGTTTACAGTCATCTGCCAACCTGATCAATAAGCTCTCTTCATTCCTGCAAACAAATAATAAAAAAAAAAGGTTAAACAGCTCTGGACCCAGAACAGGCCCCTATGGAAACCCATGTGAGACCTCCTGCCATTCTGACATTGATCTATTTATGGCTCCTCTTTGCTTGTGGTTATTTAATCAATTCTGTATTCACCTAGTGGCAATTCTGTTTAGCCCAAACAGAAACATAATGCAGCTGGGAGCAGTAACGGCCAGCACGATCATGCCCACCCCAAGTCAGCACCCAGGGCAGCTGCCATAGTCACCCCACCCCAGTTGCACTAAAAAGCCCACATTTTTACAGCTTTCTTAGAGAACGCCACGTGAGAATGTGTCAAAAGCCTTTCTAAGGTCATTGTATATTAAGTCTACTGTATTTCCCTCATCTACTAAGCTAGATATCCTGTTTCTCTTACATTTTAAAAAGCATTAGTATAGAAGAGCCTGCCTAATGTTATGATTTCACAAGCAGAAAGGAACTGACCTGTAGAGCTCCTCTTGTAATTATTATAGGGATTGGCCACTCTGGAGGAAAAAAAATTATTTGAAACACTGCCAATTAAATCACTGAATTTGCATGGTTCCCTTCTGGGATTAACATCTAGAGAAAGCTCTGGGGAAAGAAAACCTCTTGGTTACCTTCAAATACTTGTGACCATATTGTGGAGAAGAAACCACAAATTTCCTCTCCTTATCATCTTCCCCCAAAATGTACATGAAACTCCAAAGATCTGCCACTGGCCAAGAGTCCCAGCATGTAGATAGGTTGGGGGAAGTGGAGCACCAGCTTGGGATACTGATTTTGAAGAGGTTGCCAGCAGCATCTCACAGCCCTCTGCCACAATCTCCTCCCTATTCTCAGACACCCAAATTGCTAGTTATGTCTCTGCCAGGGCCTGTTCCCTTGCGCCTCTTCCATGGTCCCTTGTAAGTCAAGTCTGATCCCTGTTTTCAGAAGAATTCGTCCTATAGGCGGTGATATGTTCTTTCCACATGTCCCTTCCTTCTTCACCTCCAAACTTGGATGGAGAGATCCATGGAAATTAAAAAAAATAAAGAATGTTTTTTGCAACTATTTAGTTGGTCTAATAAAAGATATCACCTCTGCCAAAGGTTCTGCATATTTTTTGCCTGTAGACCAACACAGCTAAAACCTGTATCCCTGAGATCCATGGAAGTTTTTCAGTGGGATATCAGGGATCCTTGCAAAGAGGTTTCTCAAATGTGCAGTGGTAGAGAGCAATGTGTATTCATGCTTAAGAGTCCTTCCTGATGCCTCAAGCTATTAGGAAAGGAAAATGTTAGCTTTAAGAATGGAAATGACCCTCTACACAGATTTGGGAATGTTTCATACTTCTGCTTTTATCACCTTTCCTACATAATCTGTAGTCCTGTGTGTTGTTAGCCCCAGCACCCAATTTACAAAGCTAGGCACCTAAATTAGGGGGCTCCTCTTTGTATCTGAATGTTCAAATGAACATTTAGACATCTCAAGCAGGCATTTGAGCATCTAAGTGCTGACTTGAGAACCATGATGTAACATTAAGGCCTGTAAATTAATACAAATGTGCTCAAGGCATTCATATCTCAGATTGTTACAGCAACTGTATTTAAACATACAGAAGAAACCTCTAATTTCTTAAAAGGAACCCCTCCATATTTTCAACCTGGCAGTTTATTTATTTTCATACTTGAATCATTTACCCATAAACTTTGTTTGTGGCTCTTTGATTATTGGGATGTGCAATAACTAGTACTCAATTACTTATCCAGATTTATTATCATTTTATATGCAGACTGTGGTTGTAAATGACCTCACATATCAGTAAACATTTCTTATTTTCTCATTTGCCTAGTCAGATAAAATTAAAACGCTGCTGGTTTCTGCAATGCGGAAGCTCCAAAGAATTGATTGTCTCTGGACCATGGGGAATTGCAAAAGCCAACAGAAAGTTTCAGGAACTATGTTAGCTATTACATTTTCACAAGTTTTGGTTTAATTCCGCAAGTTCTTTAAAAAATAGTGCAAACTGGTACACTGATTTTATACAAAGTATAATAATGTTCTTAAATAAGGATTTCTATTAAATCATTCATATATACAATATATTTTATTAATAAGTAGTATTGAGAAGTTGTTGGCCTTGTTAGTCTGAAGTCAAGCAGAAGGCAGGGCAGGTTGGCACCTGAAAGACTAACTTTGTTCAAAGGTACATGAGATTTCATAGGGAACAGCCTACTTTGTCAAATGCTTCCTGAACTTTCTTCTACCTCGTGCTGAGGAAGTCCTACCGAATCTCAGTGTGGTTTCAGATCATCTCATGGGGCAATTGACATGATTAGGGACTTACCAAATACATGATTTGACGGATTTCAATGAAATTGTGTTGTTCGCTGTCTCCTGTGAAATAGCCAGTTCCCTGCGTAAAAGCACAGGGAGCCAGCTATGTTCAGCGAGCTGGCAAAAAGCCAGCAAAAAAGCTGCCATGGGGTCAGGCACGCATGGCGCTGCAGACCCCAGCCTGCTGCCCTCCATGCCAAAGCCGGGCTCTGCGCAGCACCCGCCTCTCCGCCAGCCCAGCTGCAACCCACCTCACCTTGCCTCTGAGCTGAGTCTCTGAGCTGAGGCACCGGGGTCTGAGAGCAGGGGAAGGGGAGCAGTTTGTAACACCCCTCCTGACCCTTTAGCGGGGGTCCCTGCCTCTGCCTTTGCCTCTGTGGCATGCACCCTTTCATGGGGCTCAGGGGACTGGGAACCAGTGGCAGCTTTTATAACTGAAGACACAACCACACAGGAAGGCCCTTGCCATCTCTCCACTTTCCTGTGGCCCCAGCACACTGTCCTGGGATGACTGTGTCCATATGGCACATTTACCAGCCAGCCCTGTGCTCTGCTGCTTTCTTTTACCCCCATGTGCCACCAACCTAGAGCCCCTTTACTATGAAGGCAGAAGGTAACAATTCCCTTTCCCATTCTCACTCTTCAGCATCTGATAGCATCCTACTTCTCACCTTGTCTCTCCAATATTAGAAAGAATGTATTTATATATATATATATATTTCCAATGACCTATTACATTCCCAATCCAACTGTGGAAACCTCAGTGACTGTCTACAAGTATCCCTGGGCCTATTGGGTACAGGATCTGTTTAATCGTTACACTTAAACTGTTTGTTTACTCAGTAATTATCACCCTCCACCCCTTGAAGAGGGTGATAATTACTGAATTAACAAGCCAGGCAGCTCCAGCTAGAGCTTTCAATCAATGCCTTGGAGGGCAGGACTTGCAGCACTGCTTAGCCAGTCAAAGGCATTGGGGTGGGAGTGCGTTTTGCTCTGCTTTCAAAATGGGAGCCCCGGCCATGATACGACTATGAAATCGGGGGACCCAGCCATGTTACAGCTGTGTAATTGGCCACCAGGGCCCATGAATTTGGTAGGTCCCTAGACATGATCTTTGTTACCCTCCAGGTCCAGAAAAAGTGTTGGAAACAACATCGGGCTTTCATTGACCTTACTAAGGCCTTTGACTCTGTCGATCACAAAGCCTTGTGGAAAGTACTGCCCAGATTTGGAATCCCTGAGAAATATTTCAAGTTCCTGAGTTCATGACTTCTCCATGACCAGATGACTGTGACTGTTCTTTGTGGAAGATTTGAGACAGATCCATTTTTCATCCAAAGCGGGGTCAGGCAAGTGTGTGGCATCACCCCAATTCTGTTCTTCATTTTTTGACCATCATTCTGGTTCTCATTAAGGGCCACTGACATTCCAGAGTGACACTGAATACTGAATTAAGGGAGTGCCTTTCAGTCTGGGGTATTTTCACAAAGACCAAAGAATTCAAAACAACCATCCTTTATCTTCGATATACTGATGACTTTGCCATCTTTACATACACTGAGGAAAACCTCTAGACTGCAGTGGATGTCTTTGCAGATGCCTGCTGA
>NW_005841905.1:290158-303050 GCF_000455745.1 Alligator sinensis
CTCAACATCAAGAAGACTAATGTGCTGTATCAGCCTGCCCCAGACCACAAATGTGACTCCCATTCCTCAAATTTACCACCAAGGGAAAGACCCTGGAGGTAGTCAAGCACTTCCCTTACCTGGGTAGCCACCTCTCTCAGCAAGTGAGCATCAATAAGGAGATCCAGCACAGGATCTGATGTCTTCTTAAGGAAATTGCTTTGGCATATTTTTATTAATCATGATCTCCAGAAAGATACCAAGATCCAGCTCTTCAGCACAATCCTTGTCTCCAATCTCCTCTACAGATGTGAAACATGGATGACCTACCATTGCCATCTCAAGAACCTGGAAAGGTATCACTAGCGATGCCTCCAGAAAATCCTCCACATCATTTGAGAAGATCACTGTACAAATACCAGCATCCTTGCTGAAGTTAGCCTTACCAGCATTGACTTGGTGCTCGTCAAACACCAGTTTTACTGAACTGGACATTGTGTGCAGATGCCTGACTCTTGGTTCCCAAAATAAGTGCTCTACTCCCAGCTAAGTAGCAGCCTGAGATCTCACAGTAGCCAAAGGAAATGCTACAAGGACACATTGAACAGATACGAACATCAAGAGCTGGGAAGAGCTAGCTGCTAATCAACTCAAACAGTGCCACAACCTCAACCAAGCAGCAGCCTGCTTTGAAGTAAAGCATCTAGCCCTCAGAACAGAAAAGAGGCAGCCAAGGAAAGAAAAGGAGAGAAATCCTAACCTATGGCCTACTCTCCTCTGTGGAAAGACCTGCAACTTCTGTGGAAGGATCTGTCGCTCAAGAGTTTGACTCTTAAGTCACCTCGATACACATGAATGGTAGAGCTCAACCTCAGATTGAGGGGATTGCCAGTGATGACAACCCTGATCTACCTTATGCTATATATGTACTGTTATCCTTTTGGACAGCATTATCTATATCATAGCACATATCAAATAAGAAATAAATTAAACTGCTTCTTTAATTTTTAGTATTAACAGATTTTGAAGTTAGGTTTCTACCAGTGACAGTGAAGACAAGTAGCTGGTGTGTCATGTGCAAAAGAAGGGGAAGCCAGTGGAAGGGTAAAGCTGTACTGAGTTTGGTAGGCATCTGTTCATTAGGTCTAGGGCTTTCTTGTAAAATGATTGGGGAATAAAGTCAAGCTAACCAGTTGATATGTCAGGAGCCTACATTAATGGTGTGCTATACCAGATCCCTGTCATGTCCCTGCATAGCCATCCAGCTTAAAGTTGCCTTAATCAAGCAGCCTGTATCATATTGTAATATTCATGCAAACTGAGGTGGAGTTATGACTCCACAACATTAGCCTTTCCTGACTTAGGAACACTTAATCTCCGACCTCAACACAGCACTTTGTGTAGCAGGGAAGCTTGTATTTCCTAGACGTGGTTGGAGCAAGTAGATTTTGGATCTGAGTTAGGGTTTGAATGTGACAGCACCAAACTTTTCTGTATTGTAGTTTTGGAAATGGTTTTGAAAACCCTTTGGTTTGGTATTTGTGGGGTGAAGGTTTGGAAAGTCAGATAGGAATGTCTACTCCCCTGAAATTCAAAATAGATTTACATGGCAGGGGAGACATGGGCCTAGGATCTGGCAAAGTCAGTTATTGCCCATGAAAGGTCATGCCTCTCTGAATCATGGAATCATAGAAAATTAGGGTTGGAAGGGATCTAGTCCAACCCCCTGCTCAATGCAGGACCGGCCCCAACTAGATCATCCCAGCCAAAGCTTTGTCTAGCAGGTTTTGAAAACCCCCAAGGATGGAGCTTCCACCACCTCTCTGGGTAACCTGTTCCAGTGTTTTACTACCATCCTAGTGAGAACATTCTTCCTAATATCTAACCTAAACTTCCCTTGCTGCAACTTGTGACCGTTCCTTTTTGTTCTGTCATCTGTCACCACTGAGAACAGTCCAGCTCCATCCTCTTTCAAACCACGCTTCAGGTACTTGAAGACTGCTATTAAGTCTCCTCTCATTCTCCTCTTCCCTAGACTAAATAAGCCCAGTTCCCCCAGTCTTTCTTCATAAGTCATTTTTCCCAGCCCTTCACCATTTTTGTTGCCCTCCTCTGGACTCTCTCCAATTTGTGCACATCCGTTTTGTAGTAGCGGGCCCAAAACTGAACACAGTGCTCCAGATGTGATCAGTTAGGCCACAAATCAGACTGATCAGCTAGGCTACAAACAGACTTTGGGTTTAATTCTGACCTGACTTGACTCGTATTAAAACAGGTGCTAGACAATCTTTTACATATCCAGCTTGAATGGCAGTTAACTCAAATTATCTGGCATTTTCCCAGGACAGGGTGTTAATTTGGATACTTCACAAGTACTTAACATGGGACAACAAGTTTGGTTATCTGTAGGATCCTAAGATTTAATTTTAGTCTCCTAAGCAGTTCACTGAATCTGAAAGGCAAAGGTAGATTTGTTTTTGTCACAGCAGTTCAATAGAAATGATATCTGATTTCAGGGCTAACTCAGCAGAGTTCTTGCTCTGGCACGGTGTCAAGAAAGGGTCAGTGCTTTGCTGTTGTTTCCTACATGCGGAAGGGCAGTCTCTGCAGGACTGAACCTGCAGGGTTCAGGTTGGGTTTCCTCAGCCTAGGTACATTTGGTTTGTAGCTGTGTAGTACTGGCCATCAGAGACTCTCCAAGGTTTCTGTCTCTTCTGGTGCATTTGGATTTCCTCCCAGCCTGTCTGCCCACAATGTTTATGGCTCACAGAGCTTTCATTGATTGAATTTTAAACCAGCCAGGCCAGCAGACAGTTGTTTTATATTCTGAACCAGATCCGTGGTTTGTAGAATGGTTGGATTAGAATAATAATAATTTGGAAAAATAAACCATTGGCTTGTACAAGTTCTTATGGTAATCTGAATTAACCAGTGGAGTTTGTGTAATTGGTAATAAAAGAAATAGAGGAAAGTAAATGAGGAGAAAAGTGGCTTTCTTGAGTGACACAGTAAGATATTAAGTAGAGAATATTAAATTGCTTTTATTATGAATGGTTATCATTGTAATGCAGCAGGGGGGGGTGGGGGGTGGGGGGAATGCCCAGATCCTTTTAAAAGCTATTTGTTCTTCATTTCCAATTTGGCAGTCCATTACTGTGTGTGAGCTAGTTAAGAGCAATTATATTCAGGAAATTCAAGCTGATTAATATGGACCAAATTACTAGAGTCTTCTGAACAACAATTAGGATTTAGAGATTTTTATGGCTGATACAACAGACACTATTATCTGTTTTGCAGTTAAAGCAATGCATTTTTATATTGCTGAAAACTGTAAAGAATTAATCATTGTTGTAATTAGAGCTGTTCCAGCTATTTGTTTGGAACAGTTTATTTGAGGAACCTAGCCTTTTTTTTTCCCTGACTCACAAATGGCCACAGATTGCAGATTATTCACAAAGCTTTATTTATTTATTTATTCATCTTGCCCAATGAAGAGTTTGAGAATGAGTTTCTTTTCCTGCAGACCGCTCATGAAGTGTAGCTTGCTGTTATCAGTCCATCAAATGGACCATGGGAGTTGCTTTATTGGTCACATAGTGTACCTTCTGTTCTCTGATTGGAGCCAAGACTGGGCAGAGGACTTAAACACGGCTGAGTTTTAAGCCCAAGCAAACTTCAGCATGTTTGGGTACCTTTTTATCATTTTAGACCTGGGTGGTTTAATTTAGAAAGTCCCTCTCCATCCCCTTGAAAAAAACACTTGTTAAGTTTTGCTCTTAAATGAATTTTATATCTTGACTACTCAGTCTCTGTATTGAGGCTAGGATTTGTTTTCTGAGCATATTTGTCCCAACCAAACTCTCTCTCAAACATTTAAAAAGAATGAAATCTGAAGAGGGGGTGGATGAAAAATACAGACTCAGCAAAATGTAGGGCTGGAAGGGACCTTGAAAAAGCCAAGAGTGACATCATCTGCTATAACCCTCTGTCCTAGCTGGAAGAATCAAGTCTACCTAGAGCACCAATTAATTGAAATGCAGAGTTTATAAAACTGCAGCAAATATTTCATTCTTAGCATTTGTTCAGGTCAAGTTGTTATGTAGAACAAACTAGATTTTCGCTTACGGCTCCAATCACACGCTCATCTAACTTTAATTAATCATTTAAAAATTAAAATAATATAATGCTTGTTATCTTCAAAGCACTAATTCATATAAATATTAATGAATCTTCAGTGTCCCTTTCACTTAGGTAAGTACTATTATAATGATAAATATGCCTCTGAAAATTAGATACTGTCGCAGCTATCACCATTAATAGTGCTAAATATTGTAGCCATGATATTTATTACAACCCAAAATGGATTTAACCAGTGTTGGAAGCAGGTTTTCATGGACCCTTTCTCCATCTGTGCCCATAAATATATTAGAAGGAATTCTTTTTTAATCTTACAGAATAGGAAATGATGATACCGTTTAAACTTTACCCTGTGTACAATAAGTTCACTTAAAATATCCAATCCAGAAGCTCATTATTCAATGTTCTCCTAGTCTTCATTTTGAATATAAGGAATTTGCTTCAAACTAGTCAAATCTCAAAAACATTTTAAGTGACATTGCTGTATTTTTATTTTCATGATCCATCTTATTTAAATGGATGTGCAAACTGAAGGTTATTTTTTGCCCATGAGAGTCCAAAAGACCTCTTCTGTACCTGTAAGAGTTGAAAAACTTAGGGGAAATGTTGGTTGTTATCAACTATCAATTACTAACTCTTAGACAAAAAAAAAGAAAATATTGAGCAACCTCTAGCTCTAAACAATAGTATCCTTACCAATTGATGACATTCTCGGATCTAAAGTATTATAGCTCCATTAAATCTCCCAAATATGTAATTACTGCCTACAATAATTATCATACATTAGCAGGATAAATGACTGTAGCTTTAACTCATATCTAAAACAAATGTAGCCTGGAGAAGGTCAAACTTTTCATCAGCTGAACTCTTTTGCTAGCATTATGCCCAGGAACGTGTACGCTCACATCTTCAGGCAAAAGAAGTTCTCTTTTCCTGTCTCAGTGAAGGACAGTAATCATTCAGTAGTTTTCCATTCTTGGTGGTAGTAGACAGCAATTTCATGGAAACCCCTGGGTCCAGTCACTGCTCTAGTGTCATAATAAATCAAGCTTTCTAGTATATCTTGAATCTTTTTTCTAGAGATGGGAACTTTTGTCCTTTGATCTCCAAGCACTCAGCAAAGAGTACTTCATTAACATCACTGGCTTACAGATGATAAGTTGTAACTGAAACCAACTTTTGTGCCTAAATGAGGATTTAGGTGCTTAATTTCAGGCACCTACGTTTGGCCTTCATTTCTCATCCATTATGCCTTTTTTATTATTCATAATATTCTAGTTGCCAAGAGCAGTGGAGTAAGTACCCTCCTCTTTGTTTAATCATTTTTGTTCTCTATTTATAGTGATAAGAATGAACAGAAATGCTTGAACTACATTTGCATAGCAAAAGCTAGGTTTTGTAGGCACTGAGGTAGCGTATAAATAAGCACAGGAAATACAAATGAGGTTAATTATTTGTGTGATGGTTCATTTTAGATTTGCACCTTTGTCAGTAGATATTATTTGAATAAGATTAGAAGGCAGTTGGTTCTTAAGGTACTACTTAAAAAATTCATTGCCTAGTATTTTTAAGATTAAGAATCGTATCCATTTGAAATACTCATTTTTAAATACTGCCTGCCTTTTCTAATATTATAATCAGCACATATAAGTTTGCCTAATCCTCTCTTTCTGGAAGGCTAGTTTCACAACCACAACAAGTGAGCGAGAGGATTTTGAAGAGCATTGGAAAAAATTGATTTGAAACACGTGCCCACACTTCCACTCACTTCACCGCGTGGCCAGAATGGAAGTATGTAACTTGCAGGACACTGGTGCTTCCAGTCACATTACATTGCCGTATTTACTCCGATATCACATGTATCTTTTCCCCCAAAATCAGCCCGTCAAAATTGGGGAAGTGCCTTAAGCAGGGAATCTGATTTTTCTGTACTGGAATGGAAGCATGGATGACAGCTGTAATGATTTCCTTGCTTCTCACCCTCCCAACCTCAAGGAGGAAGAGGCAGAGTTTACAGCTCAGGGTCAGAACGACTATGTTAACCCTTTCACAGCTTTTCTGCCAGTTGGCAGCAGCTCTGAAAGGGTTAACACTGTAGCTCTTGCTGATGCTGCAGAGTGTACTTGGCCTCTTCTGTCGTGACTGAGCCATGATTCAGGAAGAATCATTTTTCTTCATTCTCTCTTCGCAAAGCAAGGTGTGTGTCTTATCTGAGGACATGTGGCCTGGGAGAAAATGCATTAAGTAAGCTTTCCCCTCGATGGTACGTAAGGAAGAATGCGAGGAGTTGGCAGGTGTTGCAGGGCTACATAGTAATTGCTGTTGAACCTTGAGTCCCAGTGTTTGTTGGATGCACCAGTATACAGTTTTACTTCATTTTGCTGGTAACATACAGTAATTAGTTTGGCACAGAGGGAGAGGCAGAGGACACAAATATACAAGTCTTGAGGGATTAACAAATTTTGTGCAAATAATGGCTTTCAAGATGTCATCCCTCGTGACTTCTGCAGCAAGGGCTATTCTGTTAAGAACTCTCGCAGTCTTCTTTTGGCCTGATCTTGGTTACATACCTACTTATGCAACTTCAAAAGCTTAGCTGAACCATCCTGAGGGGTACATGTTACAAGTAAGTAATGCTGTTGTCATATCACAGGGACCTTGGCTCTTTCCTGACATCTGCCTCTTGTCAGTCAGTCCCACTCATCTTGAATTTTACATTGATTGGAAACTGCTAGTTGGCTTCAGACTGCGAGAACAGAATTGGAGGTAGATTTTACGCTCTAGGGTGCTTTGCTGGAGAACGCACAAATCGACTGAAGTATTGCAGGTTAGGCCCCGAACCTTGTTAAAAATAATAAGAAAGAAAAGTGTGTGAATCTGTCCTGTAACTCACTGTGCTTGAGCAAGCATCATTCATACAAGCCTTGTTTTCCATTCTTATGCCTTACAATGCCCCTCTAGAAATTGTGCTCTTCTTGTTCTTTTGCCTTTAAAATAATCCCCCTGAGTTGATACGCCCACTTTGGTTTCAGAGTATCTCTTGACCTAGCTAAAAGGGGGGGCTGGGATTGTCCAAAGAGTAACAGCAGATTTAGGCGTACAAATATCTTGAAAATTTGGTTTTGTGGCTCACTGCCTTACGTTGCTTTGGAAAGAAAATCTCAAATCTAAAACCCATCACTTTAAAACGTGGATGATAGGGAAAAGCCTATTACAAAAGTATAGGTGAAATGCCGAATCCCAAATCTGAGTGAATAAGCAACTGAAACAGCTGACTGAGAAGATACCAGGAGGCATGTAATAGATAGCCATTCACTGCCTGTCATTTCTGCTGGTTGTGAAGAGAGAGCTTTTAAAAATGCCAGCAGCAGGATCCTGGCGGCTGCAGCCTGGGTGGACGAGGGGAATGGATGCAGGCAGGCTTCTTCTGCCCTCTCTTGGTCCCTGCACAGAGACAGCACCACACTGAAGGTCTTTACATCTTCTCACTGCAAGGACTGAGTGGCCAAGGACCCTCATACTCCAGTGGTATCAGGGTTAGTCACGCAGCTACTTCAGATCTGGAAGCTTTTCCATGCTGCCTCTTTTCTCCAGGACACAGACCAGTTTTGCGTTCTGTGTTCAGCACGGCACTCAGCATAATGGATCCCTGATCTGTGCCTGGGGTGCCTAGATTTTTCTGTCCTTGCAAATAATGCATCAAAACTTCTACCAGATGTTTTTAGATGTTCTGGGATTTTTGGATGCTCTAGGATTTTTAGAGCACTAACAGACTAAGCTCTGCATGCCTCAGCGTTGCATATGCAAGGATCCTGTGGCCCCTGCCTCTGTCTGGAGAGGTGCATCTCCCCATGGAGTCCTGTCATGGCTAGGGCTGTAAAAGCACTCCAGCCCCATGACGTGTTACTCCACGTCACCCCTTTCATTTATTAGGAGAAATAATGTTATGAATAACTGCTTGATAAATCTCTGAAAAGAAGTATATGCTGTGGGTGCCTGCAGGGGTCCAGACTGGATTGGACCCCACTTAATGACCAAGAAGATCCCTTCCCATTTTTCTTTCTGTAACAGGGGGGCCTTCTCTGGGCCGATTTTAGTCATCGGCCCCACACTGGGCCCCAGACTTCTCCAATCAGGACCCCTCTAAGATTCCTCCATTCTGGTGGCCTACCCCACCTTCATTCAGGCTATCTAGCTCCCTGAAACTATATTCCCCTCTCAGGTGTGGTCCCCCCAGGACCCTTGGCCATACAGGCCTTGGCTTCACCTCCAAGGCCAGTTGGAAACCCCAGGCCCTCCTAGCCCTGGGCATCCCTCGCAGTGGGCCCCTGGCCCTTTTGACCGGTCTGGTCGGGGCCCCAGCATTGACCAGTCAAGGGTACTCTCTCTATCAGGTCTCTGAGTCTCTAGCACCACTCTATTTCCTGGGGGTCTGCCCTCTGGGCCCTACTAGCAGGTGACCCACCCGGTTGTGGGAGTTGGGGTTAAGGTGCCCCAACCCACCTTTCACCAGGGTGGTAACTGGCCTGGCATTTCCTGGGGGGTCCTGCACCACTGAGCGCCTCGCCAGGCCACACACTCCCAGCAGGGTGCAGTTTTAGGTCATGACCAGGACTAGGAGCCTCCTGACCACCCCCTACAGCTCCTCCCTTACCTCCAAAATGATACCAACAGCCTTGTAGCCAGGCAATGTTGCTACCTGGCCTGCTAGCAGGGGACTGATCTATTTATATAGGCAACCAGGGACCTAAAATGGCTGCTGCAATCAAACACCTGCTGGCTGCTTGGCTCTGATCTCAAAGTGGCAGGCACCAACAATGCCCTGCCACACTTTCCTTCCTAATAAGCACTTTCTGTATGACACTGATTGAGAGGGGCCAACTTGTTTCTAACTTCCCCACTCCATTTTAGGAAACCAATCATTTGTATAATTAACTCTTACAGCAAACCACTTGAATGCATGAAATGAACAGCATCGGAAACAATTATACTGAGTCCAGGGTATACCACAGTAGCACACACGTTCATAGAGCATTAAACAGGACAGACTCAGGACTAGGTTCTGACTCAAGCTCAACCAAAGAACAGCAAATGTAGTTAGGACTAAAATAAGCCTTTGATTTGAGAAGGGAGATTGTAATACATGCTTTGCTTGTGCACAACTAAGGGCAAGAATTAGCAGTGGGTTATTTTGATGCTGGAGCAGAGGCCAGCAAGCTGCAGTCCACGTTTTTTCTCTGTCACAGGCACACATCAGGAAACCCCAAAAGCAAATACACGGTTCCACGGAAGGCGAGAACAATATCAAGAAGTCAGAAATAATTAGCCTGTCACGCAAGAGTACATGGCTATACTGTGTATCAGTATCAGCAATCAGCAGTCTCTCTCTGTAAATATTTTCTTTAGTAAATTAGATTTTCATCAAGCAGGAACAGGGAATAAAAAGACTCGTGGCAAAAACCCATGATTCAAATGGAACGCAGACTTTGTTTGGGTAATATATCATTTTTCATTCTGGGTTCCTTTAACTCAGAGTGTTAAAAAGCAAAAACAAAAAACCCCACCTAATCTAAAGACTGAAGGGGGAAGACTAATGTCCTAACTAAAATCACAATGCATCTTATTTTTTAAGTACCGGTATAGAAACTGCGCATGTTCCCTGACACAGTTAAAGTCTAGGGGACACTAAGCAGAGAATGAGTTGAAGATATACTTCTCTAACACATGTTTAGGAGGATGAGCGAACCTCTTATGGAGAAGCCCTCTAGCTTTCAAAAGGAATGAAACAACTAAGGTTTTATAGAATTGACTCTAAAAGCCTCTAGAACTTAAGAAAGAACTGTTAAGGCTCCATGGTTATGTTTGCAACTGCGTTTCCAATTTTAGGCATTTTTACCTCCCTTTGTGCCACTAAAAGCTGTATCATTTGTTGGATTGCAGTTTGGTGGTAGACACAATTAGGCTTGTTTAAAATATACATGAAAAGACAAGTGTTGGGAATTGAATTCCAGACCAGAAAAGAAACTGAGCCCAAATCATTAGAAAGTTGTAAAGGTTAAGAAAGAAATTCATTCTCTTGGCTACATGCTGCGCAAAGATGTAGAAAGAATTGCCCCTGCCTGGGAGGGTTTGCAGTTTAATTTTTCTAATTCCCAATATCCGCTTTACATAATTGAAGTCAGAAAAATAAACACAGTGCCCTCTTCCGGAGCCCCACAGTTTGCTGTGCAAAGAATTCTTAGTTAATTTTCTGTGCTTAGAAATGCAAATCTTAATGATGCAAGTATGCTCCGTTTTATTAGTTACACAACTAATTCCAGGAACTTGGAGACTGTGTTTACCCCGAACAAGCATCTTTAATTTCTGTCGCTGCCTTCAGAACGCTGTCTGTGTCCAAGGTGGTGCTAAAACCAATAATTAACGTTCCTTCTTGTGTAGGGAGCATTTCATTTTTGGGACTAGGATCTCTTTTTGCTATTTTCCTCTCCCTTTCTGTTCACAAAAGGCCTGTCCTTAAAAAGGCATCAAATCAAAGAACCTTTCACTAATGTGAGAACATGGGGTCTAGATCCTCTGCCTTAATGTGCTGACATGGAAGATGATCAGACTAGCTAGTCTGCTGATGGTACTGTTAGCTATGTGAAGTGGGAAACCCTGATGCTTCCATCATATCCCACTCCCCTCCCATACCCCCAGTTTTGTAGGAGAGGCCCACTGTCCCTTCAGTCCATGTTCCTCTAGGTTTGTGGGGGGAGGAGAGGAGCAGGGGCATAAAATAGCAGGGGGGCAAGGTTGGGGGTATGGAGATAGGGGAAGGAGGAATGGGGGGCCCAAGGCTGTGGGGAGGGAGGTGGGAGGAGGGTGGGCGGAGGGCCAAGACTGCCAGTGGCAGGCAGCAGCGGGGAGGCAAGTGGGGTGGGGGTAGGAAGCCGGGGAAACTTGCTTGACCTGCTCCACTGCCTGCCCCCTTACTGCCTCCCCCACTGCTGCTTTCCCTGTTGCAGAGGTGAGAGGATGAATTTCAGATGACCCTTCAATAATTAAAGTCTATACATGGAAAACTATAACAAATTTCTAAATTGTCCAAATATAGAATCTAATTGGTGGGGGTCACCTAAAATTCAGGGTCATCTTTTGGCTAAATATGGTACTTTTGCTGCAGTCAGTTTTTAAAATATAAGTGCCGATGTAATGTTTTGTATAAACAAACGGCTAAATTTGAGTTTAAAAGGATAAGGCCAAATTCTTACAAGTTTTATACCACAATGCAAACTTAGTTCATCTTCTTTTTGGAGGAAATACCTTGCCAAATACCAGTGCTCACATACCTACGCTGGCATTGGTAGAGTTATATCAGGGATGAATTTGACTCAGTGGGCACATCTACAAGTGCAATTAATGCCCCTAAATAAACTCTGGCACAGTTCGTGCTGGAGTTTATTGCTCCCAAGTGTAGTGTTTACATATGCGCCCGGGACTGCAGCACATTGATCCAGGGCAGCACAGCCCTGGGTGGCAGGGGGGCAATAAAGTCAGTCTGTCAACCCGGAGCTGCTCCCCTCTCCGCTGGCGGAGGGGCTGGCTGGGGCACAAGGGTGCAATAGTATGGGGCTAGCCAGCAAGCAGCCCCCAACTGTAGCACCCTCATGTCCCAGCCAGCCCCGGTCACTGTCTACATGTGCGTTGTGGCAGAGTAAATTACTCCGCCATAGGGTAATACTTGTTTCTGGCAGTTCTAACCTAAGTTGGAGTTAATTAATTTACTCCGGCCTGATAGCACCACATGTGTAGATGATGACGCTTTGGGCAACTCCACAGTAAGCATCTCGTGTAGATGCCCCTAGTGTGTGCATTTCTCCTAAGATCACATTACTGCCTAATGGAGTGGTAACAGTCCTATATGCAACCTGGAATGATCATGCAGAATTAGGTAGGAAATTATGTAAAAAATTAGCATGTGGTTATTTATGGAGGATCTTATCACAACTCCATAATTGAGATAGTGCTATATTTTCTAGTTAAGGGTTTCAAACTGTTTCAGTCTATATATGTATAGGGAATCCTTGCTAAATTTTCAGCACTTACTTTTGAACACAGAAATACTTTCCTCAGAATTTTACAAGTCAGTCTGTTAAATAAAATTAATGAAAACCTGATCCTGTCAGGGCATGAACTAAGGAAAATGGCAGTGCACCTCTAAAAATCCTTTTTCCCTAATCTTGAGCCACAAATGTTAATTGACATAGGCTGCCTATACACATGCTTGGTGGCATTCTAATTAGACCATGTCGGAGCAGACTCAATTAATTGATTAATCAAGTCTTCTCTATTTTCTAATTCAAATGCTGCAGCATCACCACAGCTTCATGTGTCTTAAGCCCCTGCACATTTTAAAATGGTCATGGGTGCTTTAACTAAACCTCATTGAATGAGGTTTATACGAAGCATCCCACAGTCATTTTTAAATGTGTGGGGACTTAATACACATGACAGTGAGATGTTTTCATTAGAGTGGCTGCCTGGAAACTGCTCTAATTAAAATGCTCTCCCCACCCCTCCACCTCTGAGAATGCGTATAGGCAGCCTTAAGTACTTGTGCCTGTGTTGCGCAAAGTGACCCAGAGCAACCCCTCTCCACCTTCTGTAGATGGAGAGGGGTTGTGTGCCCTTAGGCACATAAATTCATTAGTTGTCTGCATGTTGATCTGGAAATATTTTACCTAGATTTCAGCTTCTGAGCCACCCCCCCCCCCCCCACTGGTTAAAAAAACCCCCA
>NW_005841905.1:303081-307305 GCF_000455745.1 Alligator sinensis
ATGTGTAAAAGTACCCCTAATTTACAGTGACATCAGTACAAAGAACAGCACCTGTTGATTCAAAATCACGGCCCTTGTTGATTAGAGATTAGGGAGTTTTTGTTCGGTGTGAATCCTTAATCCTGTGTGAAGTAGCTTGTCTTCAGCAGGGAGGGTGGAGTGTGTACCCAACCAGCCCAGACTGAGGGCCTGGAGCCCACGTGTCTCACTTCCTGAGCAAGAGCTCTAAATACTAAGTTATTCAGCAAAAAGCAGGTGAGATAGCTCCATGTTGATCTATGCATCTACCGTCTGGACGCTCTGGATCCCAGGGGAATGGAGACATTTTGTGCAGTGCTGCTTTGCACATGACAGGCAGCCCTCCGGGGGCAAGGTGCCTGTTCTCTACATGGTACGTGTCTAAGTCAAGGCATGTACAGGCTGGCCTGGTGCAGCCTATGATCACAGTTGTATGTTCATTGCATTACAGAGTAGAAGGTTATTCAGGTGTCTTCAGTGTACATGTCTTACCTTATCCTGCCCTCTGGGTTTCCTAAACTGGTAAAATTTGGCTTTGAGATAACTACAGTTTCATTGTTATTACTGATTTGTTCTCTCTACCTTAAGTCTATCATACTGCAGGGTTTGTTTGTGTTGTTTGGTTTTATTCCCCTAAGCATATTGTATAATACGATAGGATAATAAAATGAACCTGCAGATAATGTCCTTATCCTTCACCAAGACTTTGAAATAGTCTGAGATGCTGCACCCGGAGAAATCGTGCCTGGTTATAATGCAGCTGAGCCAGTTGCATTCTGGGCTAGGACCTGAGGAGTTTAGTGAGTTCTGTATGAATACTTAAACATGTAAAAAGAGGATCTGAATAATAAAAAGTCCATTATGTATGTACTTCTCTGTCAGGGCTCAGGATCTTGCTTTCAGACACTGCCTGGTAACATAGCTACAAAGCACAAATGTCGGCACAAAATGATGTTGAATATTTTGTGGTGGCTTGGATTTATTTACCAACAAATGACTAAACAGTGCTCCTTTATGCCGCTCAGTCTCTGCTAGTAGTTGCTCTTTCCAGTGATGCCAGTTGCTTGCTGTGAGGGACAGGTGGCTCAGGAGGAAAAGAAGGTTTTTGTAATTGTTTGGCAGGTCAGAGTGGCATTAGAGTATGGCAGCAGTTGGCAGATTGGATCGACGTTCTCCTAAGGGCCAGATCTGGCGCACGAGCTGTGTGTTAATACCTGTAGCACAATTGATGCTGTAGAAGCATTTGTTAAAGGGAAAAAAAAAAAGAAAAAAGCATTTGCTTTGCTGCCATTATGCCATTTTCCTGGAACCCATGACGAGACTCATGCAAGGCAGTTCGGCTGGTTATGGCCCTAAAAATTTTTTAAACAACCCTTGTAATGAGAAAAATCTTGTTACAAAGAACTGGGCATAACTCTCACTAGTCAAGCTCAGCATGTCAGGGTACCGAACATTAACTAGCACTAGAGTCTCCCCATTGCTTTACTATCAGAATACTTCCGTTTAGCGGTTAATGCCTTACAGATTAGACATGGGTTTGTCAGATAACAGAGCGCTCTTTTATCTCAGCAGATTCAGAGGCCTTTGGGTTTGGAGCTGGGGAACCAAGGTCCTAATCGCAGCATCCTCTGTGTACATGTGAGGGAGACTCAGTAATTGCATCTATTGCCTCCAGCAAGAGTTAAAAAGAGCCTTGCACAGACTCTTTCTACAGATCCTCTTCTCCTTCCTACCCTTCTTAGTGTGTATCCCCTGCACAAACCAATCTTTCTTCTGCCACTTCCTCCAGACGAGCCTCTGTGGAGGCTGTCAAGGCCAGGGTCTGATCTCTGTTACTCCAGGGTAAAACTGGAGTCATTCCATTGCTGTTAATGGAGTTGCTCCATATTTACACTAGTATAACTGAGATCAGAGTCTTTACTCACAATTTCTCCCTGACTCATTGTTCTGTTGGGACCCTGTGGCCTGCTCAGAGCAGTAGAGAACAGCTCTGTAGTCTTAAACAGGACAGGCTTCAGTGGGCTTGGATATGCTTCCTCCTATTGCCTCAGTACACATGTTTGTCAAGTGTCATTCCCTGCCCTTCTCACCCACATGTATGGGGGAATACAAAAATTGCACAGGGCCTGCTATCTCCTCCTGAAGCCTGTGTATGGGACAGGTAGTGCATATGGAGGACTCCAGGTGTGTTTGCACTGCCTCACCTCTTCACGGATGCACAGGATGGGCCACAGTTTGAGTCTAATGTGGATGTAGAGGTAAAGATTATTGGCACCAAGCATAGGTGCAATCCTAAACTAAGCCGATTTCCTTAGAGTATGGAGTAGCAAAGGCTATGAGTTCTCAAATCTTTCTGTCCATCAGATTTAAAGACTTCTGCTTCCATATCAATTACTGTTTCTGCCACTCCAGTCATACCAGAGGTTCTGCTCTCTAACCCAGTATAGCGTGTACATTGACTTCTTTCTTTGTAACAGTAGCCAAAGTACATATGTCTTGCCATTCATTTAGCCATGTACAAGGTATAGAATAGATGAGAGAGCGAGCTTCCCGCTAAATAATTTGCTTAACTTTAACATACATTTGCTTGGCCATCAGTTGAGCAAGGCTCCAAGAGATGCTATTGCATCCTTAGAATTTTTCTAAGTTAGGAAAGGCACATAGAAGATTGCCTATTTAAGGACAGTGATGGCAAGCTGGCACACAGTATGTATTAGGCAGCCAACAATCCTCTGGCTTATGGTGAATGTGTAAGAGGTCTAGTCAGGTACCTTATGAGTCCTGCAGTCATCACACCAAGACCTTTGACACAGATGCCTAAGCAAGAGTATGGAGGAGTGGAGACTGCCTAAGACCTACCACCCCAACTTTTGACCACTGAGACAGAATCAAAGACCAGACCAAGTCCAGACATTAAGTACCTCAATGGTTGTAGCTTCTGCCAGAGAGCAACAGATGAGAACTGCTGCTGACTCCCTAATGCCTCAGCGAGGGTGCATTTATTTCTGTTAGGGTGGTGTCCCTTAGCCTTTCTCCAAACAAGGAGTGCCTGCAAGGCAGTGGGGGCTAGGGTTTTGAAACACCCTATACTTGCCTTACTCTGAAGGTTGTAACACTGTGGCATTTTATAGGAGCCAACCCAACACAAGTAGCCCCGCCACGTTGCCACCAGGCCTTTCAATCAGATGCAATTTATGGTCACATCCAGGACCAATGCAGTATGACAGTGTAGTTAAAGGTATATTATTGGGAAGGAATAAAGCAGGTAGGATGTAGATGACAAATACAGTCCTCTGCCACAGAAAAAAGGGATGCATAGCATGTGTGCACCAGAGTAAGCCAGAAAGTTAGAGAAAGGAGAATCGATCCTCACCTTGTATACAATTATTAATTGACTCTCTTCTTGCCAGTAGCTCAGTTTTGGTCCAAGGGCAGTTTGCCAAGTCAGAATGTAGAGACGCCAGAAGCGGGAAAGTTCACCCCAGGAGCCAAGTCGGAGATGCAGAGGGTTAGACAGAGCTCAGGGTCAGGAGTCTAGCCAGGTCACGCTAGGTCAGGCATGTGTGGCTAGACCTAGCTGGAGGCTTCTGACCAGTTGTGTCTGCTGAGGAGGTGGCAGGCCAGGATGAATGGCTGTGCCAGGCACGCTCTGGTTCCAGGTTCAAAGCCACAGCCTGATACATGGAAGGTGCTGGCCACTAGTATAGAAAAGCATGGGGAAGATGCCTGCTGGCTCGGCTTTTCCCTGAACCCACTGCTGCTGCATCTCCCTGCACTGGCATGGGAGCAGCCCCCAACGCTGCCACTTCTCCCTTTTCTGGCAAAAAGCACCCAACGCTGCCACTTCTCCCTTTTCTGGCATGGGGAAAGTGCCAAATCCCTCTGCTACCCAATGCCACTGAAGCCCCATGCCCATGGGCCGAGTCAGAAGGGCCACAGGCCAAATGACCCATGACCTGTACATTCCTGTCCCCTGATCTAAAGGGAAAACTGAGAATCCATTTCACATATTTCACAGCCAGGTGTAAACCAATAAAAAACATTTCAACTGGAGGCAACGTTGACTGACACAAACTTATAGAAAAAGACAAACCAAAAATGGATTCACTTCTTAAAGTATTCTTTTTCAAAAGGTGAAAAAATGACCAGAATGTTGTCATGGGTACCGTGTTCACTTACCAAATTGACACCCCACCCCCCCCCCGG
>NW_005841905.1:307408-331545 GCF_000455745.1 Alligator sinensis
GGGGCCCGCGTTCCCTTCCCAAATCTCCCCCCCCCCCCCCCCCGGTGACGGCAGGGCAAAGAACAGCAGTGCAAAGGGGGCTGTGTCAACACAGCTATTACTTACCCCCCCTTCCACCAAAACTGATCCCCAACAGGGCTCCATAATCCCAAATTCTGCTTCAGACCTTCCACCAACTCACTTTGCCCCCAAATTCCCAGGCCCACCAGGAGCCCTGCAAGCTAAAGGAAATGGCTCCATGGACCACATCTAAACCTGCTGGCTCTGTATTTGACTTGGTCCTGACTTGGTCTTCTTTATGTTAACTTTTTCCAAAAATAGAAAATATTAGCCACATGGGGTCATTGGTTTGATCTGATTCTTTAAAGAATATTATGAACAGGAATGGCTGTGATTTTTTTACCTGATAATTAGCATTTTTAATGTAGGAAGACTTAAAATCACTGGTAAGATTAACATTTCTTACTCATTGAACATCACAGTGTTACTCCTTGGTGATTGCTTGCCTCAAGAGTGGATATGGCAGTACTGGAAGTGGCCTAGATGTGACAGTGCGACATTTGTTTTCACATGTATGATGCAAGCTCTTATGTGTGTAATACAGAGAAATGTGCCGACACCTTTATGTGATTTCTGCTCTAAACTCAGTTTTCCCATTGATCCCATTGTAAGATAACAAAGCAGGTCTTTTGCATCCCTGCTGTTCCTTGGTACAGCAGAGAAATAAGCTGTCACTGTATTCCACTCCTCTTGTTTTTTCTCCCTTTTCGGACCCTTAATTTACCAACATCAGAGTCTAGTTACAAGCCCCAGACCTAGAGAGCCAAAAATCCCAAAATATCTTTTTCTGGGTATCTTTCATCACAGCACGGGTTACTGTTACCAGGCTACCAGATCTAAACTGAAATAGGAATCATATTTAAGTTAAGTCTTTGAAAAAAATTCCACAGCCTGATGTGCCAAGTTGACTGGATTGATTTGACATTGCACAAATGCAGAGATCTGTCAATCATGTTGAAGATAGAGAGAAAATGGGGTTATATAACTCACCACCAACAAACCACTGTTGGAGATCATTAATGGAAAACTTTGTTAGTAGGGCAGGCAGTTCCAGTTTCATAGGCCACCTGAGGTTTCTTTGTACTGCCTGTCTGATTAGAAAGTAAAAGGGAAATGTGGTTTTAAGACTAATAATTTAGTTTGACTGAAAATTCTGAATGAATCTCTTATTTTGGGGTACTCTTTTTTGTTACTGAATACAGTTTGGTTCCCTTCATATGAAAATGCCCTGAGTGATTCATGGTTAATTATTTATTTTTAAAATATTTCAACCCATGTCTTTCTTATACCATTCTATACACCCAGGAATCCCAGCACTGTGCTGAGCTTTTCAGCACCTCTTTCCATCCCTATAAGTGCTTCCCTTTTTCTGTCTATTTAGGCTGCTGGTGCTTGATGGCAGGAACTCTTTGCTTGTGTATGTACAGCACCTTGCACAATGGAATCTGATCTCGTTACAGCAGTATTGTAAATAATACGTTGTGCAAAGATCAAGGAGCAGCCATGGAGTCAGCTGAAAAATGGATGTAAGAAAAGCAAAAAAAAAGTTTTATTCCACAAAATTGTGGCAGAGTGCTCCCCTGGGGTTAACCTGAGATCAGCTAACCCTTTCGTCTACTCTGGGGCAGGACTATAAATTGTGTTTGAGACTAACTTTGGGGAAAGGTGAGGGACTGGATTGAACACCAAGTCTGGAATATTTTTCTGTAAAGTTTTTCGTCTCTAATGAGTGCCC
The DNA here is from genome assembly GCF_000455745.1 of Alligator sinensis. Taxonomy (NCBI): domain Eukaryota; kingdom Metazoa; phylum Chordata; order Crocodylia; family Alligatoridae; genus Alligator; species Alligator sinensis. The sequence goes on from NW_005841905.1 coordinate 309,204, forward strand.
TTGGAAGAAACCTCCCTCGCTGCTCACATCTGCTTCTTGTTTGTGCTTAGTCAGCCCACTAGGTTACAGATTTAAAGAAGTAAACTCTTTAGATAAATGTTGATTACTGCTGATGCTAGCCTACAAAATATGACAGGAAGTAGCACAACCATTGGACATCTGTAAAATAAACTCTTCCTTTTCCTGAAGCTAGGTAGCAACTCTTACTGCCATTCCAGCCAAAAAGTGGAAATGAAAGTTTTCCTCCTCCTTCCCGACCTCTGTTTGAAACTCGTTTCCTTTTGTGATAAGCTTGTGTGTTAGCCTTCAATGAATAGTGGTACAAGGTTGAGATAACTGTCCTCTGAGAACCTGGAAAGCATCATTTTGAAGCAGGACTTCCAGTCTCTTTTGTTTAAATTTTTCATTTCAGTGTTGACTCATAGAATCATAGAAAATTAGGGCTGGAAGGGGCCTCAGGAGGTCATCGAGTCCCACCCCCTGCTCAAAGCAGCACCATCGCCAACTAGATCACCCCAGCCAAGGCTTTGTCTAGCTGGGTCATAAAAACCAGGGATGAAGTTTCCACAATGTCTCTGGGTGGCCTGTTCCAGTGCTTTACTGCCCTCCTTGTGAGAGAGTTTTTCCAAATATCTAACCTAATATTGCTCCTTGTTCTATCATCTACTATCGCTGAGAAGAGTCTAACTCTGTCTTCTTTGGAACCACCCTTCACGTAGTTCAAGGCTGCTATTAAATCCTCCCTCAGTCTTCACTCCAAATGTGGCCTCACCAGTGCCGAGTAGAGGGGAATAATCAATTCACGCTGTCTGCTGGCAACACTTCAACTAATGCAATGCTCTTAATGACTCATTGCCAGTCTTGGGAAATAGGCGTCCACTTTAGGTGATGATTGTATTTTAGGCCTTTGTGTTGTTCTCTTAAGTGCCTTTTTGATGTTCTGTGTACAATGGTACTGGCTCTTTAAGAGTCTTACACTAATATTAGTAGGCTAGACTTGGATTTGTGGAGTTGGTCAGGAGCAAGGACTCCAAGGAGTTGTACAATGGAGTGTTTTCCCAATGACAGCCCCTTCCTTTGGGTTATAATATTAACAAATCCTCCCCTAATCCTGAAATCTGAGTACAGCACCTCAATAAGGACCCACTACAGCTTTGGAGCTATGTCTGCTTTCATTCTCTAAGTTTTGTTGCTGAATCTTTCTGTCTCAGACGGCCGGAGCCGACTTGAGGTGATATATAAATTGCTCGGTTGTTTGGGCGGGCTGGTGAATGGAGAAGCAGACAAAGCGTATTGGTTGCAAAAAGCTTTACTTACGTCGCTAGTAGCTGCGACGCAGGTGGTCCGGTCGCTTAAACAACTACACAAGTTGCTCCAGCTGGCAAGGTTCAGGCCAGCAAATCCGTACACGAGTCAGGCCAGCAGGGAAAGGGTACGTCGAAGGATTGCGCTCGGCGACGGGGAGAAGAATCGATAGGTGATCAGGCTATCGATCAGCTCAGCCGCAAGTCAGGAATCTTCAAAGGCACTCTGCAGCGTGCTCAAAGTTCTCCGACTTGGGCGGAAGTCGCACAGAATTTTATACGGCTAGCAAGCCAATCGCTAGCCGCCACGTAGGAATAATTTAGAACTGGCCAATAGTGGGACACAAATTTGCATGCGAATGGTGGGAACTCTCTTGCACCGGGGTTTTCTGTTGCAGCAGAAAACTTTTGCTGTGCACAGAGACTCTCATGTGGCGGGAAAATTCCATCGTGCCGAGGCACTAAAATCATTGGGTTGTGACACTTTCTAATTAGTGATTCACTTTGCTCTGAAATTTGACTACATTTTCCCTTTGTAAAAGCAAATAGTTTGTGTGACAGCAGTGACAGCAGAAAATGAATCATTCTTGAATCCTTGTCCTTGTATTTCAGATGCTGGGGTCTGCTCTAATCTCCTGGTTTGGTTTTCTTTGTGCCTTGTACTCTCCTTTGTGAAATGTTTATGTGGGCCAAGTGCCATTTTTAAAGACGGTTGCTTTAGTAAGGCTTTCAACACCACCTCATAACAGTTCTTTAAACTATGTTTCCTTAGCTTACTAATAAAAACATCCTGTAAGGTGGATTTATAACTGGGTGGATCATTGTCCTCAAAGAGTAGTTATCAGTAACTCAATGTCTAATTGGGAGAAGGTATCAAGAGGGTTTCGCCCAAGGTCTGTCCTGTGCTGTTTAATATTTTCATTAATGATTTGGTGGTTCAGTGCACAGTTAGCAAATGTGCAGATGATACCAAATTGGATGAAGCTGTTGACACTTTGGAGGATAGGATTAGGATTCAGAATGGCCAGGATAAGTAGGAAAAATGATATGAAATTAATTGAATGAAGTTCAGTAAGAACAAGTACCAAGTCTTTCACTTGGGACGAAACAATCACATGCACAAGCAGTGAGTGGAGCCTGACTGGTTAGCCTGCAGTACTACAGAAAAAGACCCCATTATAGGGGACTATAAGATGAATATGAGCCAACAGTGTGCTCTTCTTGTAAAAACAAGCCAACAGCATACTGGATTACATTAAAAAGTGTGTCATCTGCAAATCAAGGGAAGCGCGTAGTTTCCTCTATTTAGTTCCATTGGTGAGGCCTCACCTGGAGTGCCCTGTCCAGCTTTTGGGCATGATATTTCAACCAAAACATGGAAAACATGGAACTGAGTCCAGCAGAGAGCACCAAAAAGATTAGACGTCTAGGAAATATGACTTACAAGCAAAGGCTGGAGGAGCAGGAGCTGTTTAGTCTGGAAAGGGGAATCCTGAGGGGAGATTTAATACTAATCTTAAAATACATGAAAGGTGGCTGAACAGAGGAAGGTGATAGACCACGGCCTCCAGTCAGTCAGAAATTGGACAGCCCTGGTGACAGACTCTTCTCTGTGGCCACAAAGGACAGGCAAGAAGTAACAGTTTTAAATAAGGGAGATTCAGGTGGGATATTAGGAAGAACTTTCTTCCTATGAGTATGCTTAAGTATTGGAGCAGGTTAGCTGGAGAGGTTGTAGAGTGCACATCCTGGGTATTTTTTAAGGGCAAATTAGTCAAAGACTTTTCTGGAATGGTTTAGGCAGGGATGATCATGGACGATGAGCAGGGGTTAGATGGGTCCTCCTGGGATCGCTTCCAGCCTTATTTTCTGTTTTTTAAACTTTTAAAATAAACAACCATAGAAACAATAACCGTATAAGTAACTATGAAAGGAAAAAAAGCCAGATTAGGGTCAGATTACAGCTGGCTCTGTGTGTGCTGCAGAACAGAAGCATGCACACACATAGGAAGCATGTCTACTCTTATGTGCAGCGTGCTGGAGGAGGAAGAGAACAGCTAGGTGCCTAAATCAGGCAGGAGATGCATGAGCAGAGCATGAAGGAGGGTCATGTCCTTCTGCCCTCTGGACTACCAAGGCTGTTAGTTGGATTTGCTGTGTTGGGTCTCGAGCCAAGCAATACTTCAACATGTGCTGAACATTATACATGGGAATAGTGCCATGAAATAAGTAGGGCCAAGACCATGGAACTACGTTTTTGCTTAAATACCACATGGTTAAGTGCTTGGCTGGAACAGAGCTCCTATTCCTGTAATGTTGCAAGTGTTCTTAAGTAGATCTTACTACTTCATAGGCACAATAATTCATTCTGCAGAATACTAGGGGCAGAAGGTGCTTCCCACAGCTTGTTCCCCTGCTTCTTGAGCCATAATTTACACTTCGTTATAGGAGTTTAGGAAAGTGACCGCTCTGCTCCTATATTCTCCGTTTGCGATCCCAGTGCTATCTAGCCAGGTCTAAACCCTGCTCATTCGTGGACATGTGTATGAGGGCAGAGATAGTCATATATATGTAGTGGACCTTTATGATTTTGAGAATTAGATCAAGTGTCTTTCAGACGCGTTGGCACTGGATCTATCTTGCTACACTACAAAGCATGCAAATGACTTGCAGTAGGTATGGAACAGGAGTGGACAGGGTAGGAGACACAACATGATAAATTGGGAAGAGAGAGGTACTCTAGCATAACATCTTTTGACTGCAGCTGAAGTAAGGAATGTGGCTAAGGATCTTCTGTGACTTGATTTTTTTCCCTTTGGGTTCATTAGCAGCAGATGTAAGGAACAAAAATTTAGCTTTAAACTGGGCCAGCTTTCAACACAGCCCTGTCCTGAGTATGTGCTCCTTGGCTTCAACCAGTCATCATGGCCAGGAGATTCAGAGCTGTGCTGCTCCATGCCATGTAAGTAGGTGAGAGTAGAGGTGCACTGATATTTTGGTCCATATCATGTATCCATCATATCAACACCAATAAAAGGAAAATTGACATTATCAGAAATTCACCTTTTTGGTCTGATGTGGCCAATAATGTTGCTGATAAATATCGTTTGCATGCATGCATTCACAACATGCGGGCAGCCAGCCCAGCAGCTTGGAGAGCAGTGTCTGACTGGTAAGTCTGTTGGGGAGGAAGGGGTGTGGGGGTGGGGAATATCAAGGCCCCCTGCAGTGAGGGAGGGAGTGGGGCTGGGGCAGGGGCAGGCACTGTCCAGCTGGGGTGGGGCGGGGCCTGGAATGGAGCCATGAGCAGCTCATCCAGGGGACATAGGGGGATGGTTTCCACCACTGTGTGCACCCCTGGAGGAGGTATGGGGGGTGTGTACTCCTCAGATCTGTGGGTGGGGCAAGGGTGGGCTGTCTGCTGCAGGTTGGGGTCACACCAGGCCCTTCCTGGCAGGGGGGTTGGGCCGGGGCTGCGCTCAGAGCAGGTGGTGACAGCGCTGGGAGAGGGGCTATGGGGAGGCTACAGCCACCCCAAAATTCTCTATAGCCCCACTGAACCCCCCCTCCCAGCACCACTGCTGCCCACCCTGCGTACAGTCCCAGCTTAGCTTCCCTGCCAGGAAGAGCCTGGTGCCACCCCCGGCCGCAGTCTGCAGTGGCAGCTGCCCTCACCCTAGGCACACACCCTTTGTGCCTCCATCAGGGGCGCGTGTTGTGGTGGGAGCTGCCTGCACCCCCCAGATGAGCCACTTGTGGCTTAGTCCCACACCCTGCTCCAGCGGGGCAGTGCCTGCCCCAGTCCCACTCCCTCCCTCACTTTGGGGGCCTCAATCTGCCCTCCCCCATGCCCCTTCCCCCCCCACCAACAGATTTTCCAGCTGGACACTGCTCTCCAAGCTGCCAGGCTTGCATATCAGAAATTGAATTGGTATTGACTGATATGGCTCATTAATAATTTTCCATTGGTATCAGCCCAAAAAATCTTTATCGGTTCACCCTTAGGTGAGAGGTAGACAGAGAACATTTTAATTGGTTAAGAACATAAGATGCAGAGAGGTTAAGTGATTTATGAGTCACCAAAAAGCAAGTTTTAGGTACAGCTGGGATTATAACTCCTGAGTCTTTGTCGGGTTTTTTTACTCATTTTATAAAACCATGTTGTCCCTCCAAGTCAAAGGGTTACGAACTTGTGTCTAGTCACCCAGGTGCAGAAATGAGCTGATCACATGCATGGCCCCTCCCGTCCATGCTGTAACAAAGGCCTAGTAGTTATCATCAGAATTTCTTCTACTATTCTTTTATTGGACCATAACATTAGATCAAGTAGAGCATAATTTTTAGGAGGTGACTGGCCTCAAAGCCTAGCCCTTGATCTTAGGGTTGTATTGGTTTCTCTGTCCTGTGTTTTTCCTTGTAGGGGATGCTTCTTCTGGTAAATTAGAAAATTGTTCCAAATTCTATTTGAAGTCCACAGAAATTTCTGGTGAGATATCAGACAGCTCTAGCTATTTCCCTACTTCAGAATAATTTTTGCCTGATTTACATACCAAAGAGAGATGCAGTTATTTCAAATTGCACAGAAGTATTAAATTGTGTCATTATTGTCCCCTCTCTATTTTCGGCCTGTGTCTATCTCTGCATTATATAAGCATTTTTGTTACAGTGGGAGTGAGCAGAGCCTTTGAGACTCATGGTTTCTTGAGAATGATGGGTAAAGTAGCAGAGTGAGCACTTGATACCACAAACTTTGCTCCTGTAACCAGTGTATTCAACCTCAGAGTTTCCACGGGGCAGCTCATGTGAGCAAAGCTTGTTCCTATGAGTGAGCTTTGCAGGTTAAGACCCCTCAGAAGGCAGCATGCCACAGTTACAGCTAACACAATGTGTTTTTAGTCAGAATACACAAAGAAAGAGTTTGCTTTTCCTTGTAATGAAAAATGAGTTTATTTCTATAAGCTGGGGTCTCGGACAATTATAGGTGACAACTGATGCTCAGGTAATAAAGCAGTCCTCAAAGGAGGAGCAAGCTGACTATCTGACTCTGAACTGCAGACTTCCAAAGCTCTGGAGTCTTCCCACCCCTGAGCAATTTTCTCTCTAGTTTGCTTTTCCAATGTCCCTCTTTTCACTGAAGAACTCTTTACTTCAGCTACTGTTGACTGCTGTCACTGTGGTCTCCCTAATTCTCTTGCCCCAAGAACCATTTACACACACCTTGGCCAAAGTTTCCCCTCCCTTTCTCCCAGGCCAGACACTGTCAGTGCTCACCTAAGTACTTGCAATGGGTTCTGCCTTTGGTCTTGTTTGGGGATGACCCACTCTGTTTATCTCCCCAGTTTGCCCCATCAAAGAGGCTTTTGATTAGGATTGAATGCTGCCAATACTTTTTGAAGCTGAAACATGTGGGTATAGTACAGGGGTGGGCAATTATTTCAGCTGGAGGACTGCTTAATGAGTTTTGGTGAGTTATCAAGGGCTGCAAGGGTAGTGCCTGAGGACAACCACGTAAGGACGTGGCCCGCAACATCCTGATAACATACACCTGTGTGTGGTTCTCAGAAATGCCTTGGCCCCAGCCTGTCAGACTCTGATTTCCCCCCCAGTCCTCACCTGCCATGATGTGGCAGGGACATCACCATGAATAGAAACTTACTGGAGGGAGGAGAACCAGGAGAGGCACGGAGCTGGCAGGACACCACCGGAGACTGGAAGTGCAGCAAGAAAGGGGCTACGGTGAGAAAAAATGCTGTGCCAAAGATAAAAGAGGAGGAGCCACAGCAGGACGTGGGAGAGCCAGGGCCTGCACTAGCACTGGCATGGAGCCACTTTATGGCAGCGTGCCGATGCCGATTCGCCAGCCAGCCCCCTGGAGCGGGGATAAAAACCACACCAGACAGTGATTGGAGAGGACTGGAAGTGAGTCCTCTGGAAGTCCCAAAGCAGCCTGGTGCTATTGGTAGCCCCATCAGGGCTATTGGCAGCCCCAAGAGGAGGCATGCTAGTAAAGCGAGCAAAACGTTGGCTTGCATCCATAGATGCTTCTCAAGCAAATCCCAGGATGTCATTCACCCCTTGTACTTGGTGAGGCTGCAGCTGGAGTACTGCATCAAGTTTTGGGCCCCACAATTCAAAAAGGATGTGGAGAAGCTTGAGAGAGTCCAGAGAAGAGCCACGCGCATGATCAGAGGTCAGGAAAACAGACCTTACTATGACAGGCTGAGAGCTATGGGCCTTTTTAGCCTGGAAAAACGCAGGCTCAGGGGTGATCTGATGGTCATCTATAAGTTTATCAGAGGTGACCACCAGTATCTGGGGGAACGTTTGTTCACCAGAGCGCCCCAAGGGATGACGAGGTCGAACGGTTATAAACTACTGCAAGACCATTTCAAGCTGGACATAAGGAAGAATTTCTTTACTGTCCAAGCCCCCAAGGTCTGGAACAGCCTGCCATTGGAGGTGGTTCAAGCACCTACATTTAACACCTTCAAGAGAAATTTGGATGCTTATCTTGCTGGGATCCTATGACCCCAGCTGACTTCCTGCCCCTGGGGCAGGGGGCTGGACTTGATGATCTTCTGAGGTCCCTTCCAGCCCTAATGTCTATGAAATCCATGAAATCTGTGAGATAATACAAGCCCAGTAGGGCCTAGGTACTTAATTGGAATGGAGCCCTGGATCCTGGATACAGCCAGCTGGGAATGGGACAGCGACGAACCTGAAGAGAGAGAGAAGGAACCTTGGGTTACTGTGGACCAGAACCAGAGAGAGAAAGGAGCGCACCTGGGAACAAGGTAACCTGGGGCGGGTAAAATTACAGAGCAGTTAATGTACGGCCCAAACCTGGATGGCACACCATCCGAGCTGGACTTTTTGAACCTAAGAAGGCCAAACAAAGATCTTTACTGTGACAAGCGGACTGTCTTAGTCACGGTCTAGAATTAACATCTGTAGTTGGCATAAGGTGGGGTATAGGGAAGGTGAAGCCCTGAAATGGGAAAACGGATGGGAAGACTGAAGGAGGGAACCAGGGGAGGCAGGACTTAAGAACTTCCTCCTGATAGCAAACGTATACCAACAAGACATGACAGGCGAGAACCCTTAGGACGACAATCTGTCAACCATAAAGGAGACGGTGGCACCCAAAAGACCAATAAGAGCAAAACGTCTAGCAAATGGCATGGGAGGTTACACACAACTTGATGGATTGTTCTTCCAGGAGGTGGTGTTAACTTTGTGAGTCTTGTCAGGGTGCCTGGTACACTTTAAGTGGGGCTCCAACCTCCCTTTTCACCACAGCTGTACACCAACCAGTTGTTACCATGGTAAAAGGTATAATTCTGAACATCTGCGGGGGGGGGGGGGGAGGGGAGGGTCAACATGACCACTGTCTCTCTGACTAAGGCTACTTGTCATTTCCCTTTAAGTTAATTATCTCTGATGTGGGAAACCAGGTTTAAAGTGTCCACAAACTCAGCCTTAGGTTTATTTTCATGATCTGGTAGCTTGCCCCAGTCGTATCTCTTTGTTCTCTTAGTGCTTACTCTCTTTCTGGGCTTAAGATCCAGAACCTGGCCATCTGGAAGGGACTCCTCAACTCATCTTGATAAAAGAAAAAAACCCCACACAAAACAAACTCCAGGTTTCTACTAACAACATCTCACAGGTGTGGTCCCTTTAAGCCACAGCCTCTCTTCTTCCAGCTAGGCTTTTATCAGGGACTACACCAGTTGCCTTAATTAATGCAAGGCAATATGCCCCTTGGGGCTAAACAGTCTTGAAATCTGCACTTCAAACAACACCCAGAAGATAAGAAAAACTTCCCTGCTTATTCAGGCTTTACTTCACAGTCTATCTCCTCTGAGCTTTTAACTCTCACTGGTGCCTTGTCTGACTGACAGCAGCCATCTCAGAGCTCTTCTGAGCCCTCAGACCATCCCAGTCTCCAAGCCCCGTTCCTGGGGAACAATGTCTTCTACTCTTAACCAGAGTTTCCATCCTGCCGACAACCTCTATTCTCCCAACTCTCACCTCTCAGGGAAAGCTCCTGTTCAGAAGTAGCCCCAGGGATCTGGGAGGGTCCAATCCGGCACACCTTACATTGTGGTAAATTAGGTCTCGTGCATGCCGGGGGCTCCCTCCTCAGTGTTGTGACTGCACTCCCAGATAAGCCTTGGCATGGACCACACTTCTCTGAAGAGGTGCTGCCAGCCTCTTCACAGGTAGCCCTGCCCCACCCCTTGACGGGTGCCCTGTCCCGTGGTCACCATTTTGGGACTGCAAGTCCTGCCCTCTAGCCCCTGACCTTTACCACCAGAAGTCCCTCATCTTGCCGGCAGAAGTATTCCTTTTGGGGAGGAGGTTTGCCATCTTGGAACCAGAAAAAAACCAAATTAAATACTAAAAATCAAACATCCACAATAACCTATTTTAATTATATTTAAATAAATATATATTTGTCCTGATTTCTCTTTGTTTGCATCATGTATATAGAGGTGATTGCATAATAGCTCAAAATGATGTCTTAATCTTATATATTGGTGGGGTATGGGTGGGTGAGTATGGAGCTTGTGGGTAGATGTGGGGTGTGTGGGGGTGGGTATGGGGTTTCATAGATTTCATAGACATTAGGGGCTGGAAAGGACCTTGTGAGATCATTGTGCCTAGCCCCCCTGTCATAGGCAGGAAGTCTGCTGAGGTCAAATGATCCCAGCAAGATATGCATCCAAATGCCTTTTAATGAGTTCAGAATGGGCGCTTGCACCACCTCTGCGGGGGGTCTGTTCCAGGCCCTGGACACTCAGACTATAAAGAAGTTTTTCCTTATGTCCAGTCTAAAACAGCCTTCCAGAAGGTTGTGGCGATTAGACCTAATTATCACTTGGGGAGCCCTGGTGAACAATTCTCCCATATCCTGGTGCACCCCCTCTTATATACTTATAGGCTGTCACCAACTCCCCCCTGAGCCTTCTCTTCCACTCTGTTCCAGGCCCTGGACACTCGGACTATAAAGAAGTTTTTCCTTATGTCCAGTCTAAAACAGCCTTCCAGAAGGTTGTGGCGATTAGACCTAATTATCACTTGGGGAGCCCTGGTGAACAATTCTCCCATATCCTGGTGCACCCCCTCTTATATACTTATAGGCTGTCACCAACTCCCCCCTGAGCCTTCTCTTCCACGGGATGAAAAGTCCCACGGCCCTCAGCCTCTCCTCATAAGGCTTGCTCTCTTGGCTTTTGATGCTGTGGGTGGCTCTCCTCTGGACTCTCTCGAGCCTATTCATGTCCCTCCTGAAGTGGGGGACCCAAAACTGGATGCGGTACTCCAGCTGTGGCCTCACCAAGGCCTAATAGAGCAGGATGGTGACATCCTTGGTTTCGCTTGAGATGCATTGGTGGATACATGCCAGAGTTTGGTTTGCTTTGCTGGCTATGGCATTGTATTGGTGGCTCATGTTCACCTTGTGGTCAATCAAGACCCCCCACTTCTCTTTCAGTCATGGTGCTAGCGAGCATAGCACTGCCGAGCCTATAAGTATGATACTGGTTTTTCCTTCCAAGGTAGAGCATCCTGCACTTTTCTATGTTAAATGCCATCAGGTTGTGGTCCACCCACTTTGCAAACCTGTCCAGGTCAGCCTGTATCCCCACCCTACCTTCCAGTGTGACTGCCTTCCCCCATAGGTGGTCCACCCACTTTGCAAACCTGTCCAGGTCAGCCTGTATCCCCACCCTACCTTCCAGTGTGACTGCCTTCCCCCATAGTTTAGTGTCATCTGTGAATTTTTCCAGTTCGCATCTGATGCCTGAATCCAGATAATTTATGAAGGTGTTGAAGAGTACTGGCCCAAGTACTGAGCCCTGAGGGATACCACTGGTCACCTTGTGCCAAGCTGATTTGCTCCCATCAACTAATACTTTTTGGGTCTAACCCCAGAACCAGTTCCCCAGCCATTGGACCATGAGATGGTTGAGGCCGCAGTTCTCCAGCTTGGTCATGAGGACATCATGGGAGACCAAGTCAAAGGCCTTCTTGAAATCCAGATATATGACATCAACCTCTTCTCCGTTGTCCAGGCAATGCGTCATCTGGTCATAGAAGGAGATGAGGTTAGTCAGGCAGGACCTTCCAGCAACAAAGCTATGTTGGCTGGCACTCAGAAAGTTGCCTTCCATTAGCCTGATGCTGATGAAACCCTTGATAATTTTCCCCAGGATCTTTCCAGGGATGGACATCAGACTGGTTGGTCTGTAATTCCCTGGGTTTTCCTTCCTTCCTTTCTTGAAGAGTGGGACCACGCTGGCTCTTTTCCAGTCCTCCAGTACCTCTCCCAAGTGCCACAAGTTCTCAAATATCTTTGCCATAGGGCATGCTATGATGTCCACCAGCTCCTTTAAGACTGTCGGGTGCATTCTGTCCGGGCCTGCGGATTTGTAGATGCCGAGCCTCTTGAGGTGTTCCCTTACTTGATCCATGTCAGTTGTGGGCCCATCTCCCATTCCCTGGATGCTTTGCATCCTAGCTGACAGGGTGACACGTTTGGATGCGTGGAAGACCAATGTAATGTAATGGTTTAAGAGATTGGCTTTTTCCTGATTGTCAGACATCAGCTGCCCCAATTGATTTAGCAGGGGTCCAACGTTGCTTTTGTTTTTCCTCCGACTTCCCACATATCTGAAGAAGGACTTTTTGTTGTCCTTGATTCCTGTGGCTAGCCTGAGTTCAGTTTCTGCCTTGTCTTTTCTGGTCCGCTCTCTACAAGAAGGACCCGGCAGCAGTGATGCTACAATAAAACCTCGGTCCATATCCTGCTTTCTGATCTACACTACAGCTTGCCAAGTTTTAACATTTAGACTTTTAAAAAGGTCTCTATCTCCTTAGTAAAAAAAGGGGTCATATGGGGTAGAGTGGGAAAGCAACATGAATTTGTGAGACACCATGTGAAACAAGTGGGTTTGGAGGGCATAAATAAATGCCACCCTGAGCTGGAATCAATCATGCTCCTAAGCCTTCTCAGATGTGTATTCACAAAGCAGTGGTCTAAGTTGCATGTGATTTTACATGTCTATCAAGCCAGACACACAAAATCCCAATGCAAAGAAATAGGATGTTACCTTGTGATATTCCCTGGAGGAGCTTCTCTTCAGGAAGGAATGAAGGTGCAGTATTGCTGCCTGCTAAAGATAAGATATTGGTCCAGGAGGAGATTCCCAGCATTTGGGAGATAGAAAAAGTGTACCTGCAGTGTTCCTGCTGCTTTTTTCGCTGGCTCTCATGGACCAATGCAAGGCTGCAATTTTTGGGTTTTGCAATCACAGAAAGGGAGCATCTACTTACCCACCAGTGTATATTATGTTTTCCTCTGTGTACCCACTCTACAGAGAATTTAAGTCTCTTACAGCCCTCAAGTATAGAAACTGGTGTGCCAACATCAGAAACTGGCACAAGAAGCAGGAGGGAGTTTCCATTTTTATACAGAAAGATCATAGGGGTTATGGTCATAAGTCAATAGGCCAAAAGGAGGGAACAGGAAAAGGTAAAGAAACATTAACACTGTGGTAACATCCACTCAGCACCTTAATTCCCCCCACCTCTGGAGGTGTCCCCAAACCAACCTTTAGTCCTTAAAGGGCTTAAACAACAGTCTGCAGCTACCCCAAGTCTGAATCCAGCTCCTTCTAGCCACAGTCCTGGCTGTCAGAGCCGGTGAGGTCTCCAGCTCCACTGCAAGCTCTTCTGCACAAGGCTGACCAGGTTCCAGTGCATGCTGCTCTTTTCCCCTTACTCCAGCCTCAAGCTTCCTCTTCCTTTTTTCCCTTCCCCCCAAGGCCCTGTGTTAAGGACATATATTACACATAAACTGGTTTAACTGATCAGAAGCTGGTTTGAGATCAACATGGTTGAATGTAATATCAGACTTAACTGATTTGGGTCAAACCGGTTTATGCAATGTCTGTCCCAAACCCCTTGATGATTTAAGATAAACCACACCCCCCCAGCATCCTGGCATGCTCTCTGGGCTGGGCGGGGCTCTGCTCCACAGCAGGGCTGGCCCTTCCCCTCTGCTCCCTGGCTGCAGCTCCTGCAGAGGCTGCAAGTGACTGCCTGGTTTCTCCCTGCTCCCCCGCTCCCCTCACCACTCCATGCTAAGCAAGGATCCCCCGTCCCCTCTGCCTTACAACACTTCTCAGCATTAGCTATCAGACCACATGTTGGCTATGTCCGTGCTGTGGCAGACAGGACAAAGGTGGAATCAACAGGTAGCTAGTAATGTCCCTCTGTTGTTTTCTTAATGGGCTGATAAATAGTGAGTTAGGGGGTGATAAACACTGTTATCAACTGCCTTCTGGGTGGGTCAAGAGGGGGGAACCCCTCCCTAATCAGTGTCCTGCCTGGCTATGCCCCTCTCAGCTCACCACTATGGAAGGGAAGGGAAGGCTAGTCTAGCACCCCCCAACTTCTAGCCTGAGCCACTGCAGGAGTGTGCCTGCATTTCTGGGATGTCTGTACAGTTACAAACTGATTCAGTTTCATACAGTTACAAACTGATTCAGCCTAACCAGGTTAGACTAACCTACAAAGATTGAATGAATTCAGTCTCAGGCTTTTTAAATGTCTCTCCCTAGCCCTGGAGCTTTGCGGGAACTGTAGTCCAGATTAACAGTCAGCACAGCTCTGCAGACTGCCCCTCATTTATCCTGCTGTTATACACATTACATTCACATTACATGAGCTCTTTTAGCTCAAGCTGTAGTAACCCATATTTTTAGCTGCTTTATCCCCAGTAGAGTGGCTTAAATGTCAGTGACAATTGTATGATCCTTTCTTAGTAGCAGCATTTGTTGTGTAATTTATTTAACTAAAATCCTATGCTTTTGTCCTAAACTATCTGACTTTTGTGAGAACAGATTTTTAACTTTAACCAAGTTAAAAGGGGTAATACATGCTCTACTCCATCACACTAAGTGGAAGCTAACCTGGCACAGCTAAACCTAATCCCTGAATGAAGCAATTTCTAAATTACTGCAGTTTATATTCCGCTTATTACAGGATAGAGTAGATAAAACAGTTACCATGGAGCAGCTGGCATGCAGTAAGCCCCAGCCCTCCTTTCTACTTGGTGTAATTTGTCCCATTGCCCTCACCTTTGGCCAGTCAATTAATTCTGTAACATGAATAAAAGATGGAATAGGGCAAAGAAAGAAAGGGAAGAGAAAAAGTTGCTACAAGCATTTTCACTTGGTTCTGTCCTACAACCTTGTATTCTGTGGCATTGGCTTTGAAATCACAGTCCTGCAAGCCTGATTAAGGTGTGATGATAGCAGTACAACTGCATCATGGTCGCCATCAAGGTGTATATCACCAATTAGGTTCTTCTTTGGAAGAAAGGCCTCTTCCTCCCCCCAGATTGCATCTGATAGCAGGCACAAATAAAATGGGCATACAGGCCTAGTATTGAAGAAGCTCCTTTCTCACCATATACTGTAGAGCTTGATTGCTCTATGAATGATGGTGGAATCTAGATACCTTAGGAAACAGGCGTGGAAATCTGTGTGTCGGAGAATGCTCGCTTTGTAAAATGCTTTAAGTTAAAATCATGGCACAGAGCCGGAAACCGTGGGTGTGTAAAGTAGGAGGTAATGAACCCTTGCTCCTCTTGAGCAATCCAAAATCCCGTCAAGAATTCAGGTGACTCTGTGCAAAACCAGCCCAATGTTTTAAACTGTTGACCTTGCCTCCTCTTTCTTTTTTAAAGCAAGTAATAAACTTTCCCTTATGATAGGGCCTAATCATGGGAGATGGAAAATCCTCCCTCTTCTCTAAGAGAAGTTCAGGCGAGTTGAATATGCTCACAACTTGCTAGACCAAGCCAGCTTTAAGTCAGCATTAAGCCCAAAGTCAGAAAGCTTCCATTTGCTATCTGTGAAGGTGCCACCACACTCAGGGATATCTGTGAGTCCTATTCTCTGCTTGCTTTATGCAGCAATAAACCAGTGAATAAGTATTTTATCCCTGTTGTGCCTAGCTACAACCAGGTAAGCTGTCTCCAGCTGACCAAGGTGTCCTCATTAATGATTGTTCTATATTTAGCCATTGCAGGGAATATGTGCCCCTGGTCTAATCAAAGACCCGGTTTCCATGGCAACAACACAGAGCATCTGGATATATACGATTTGCCAAACACTTTAATAGGGTGTGAGATGAAAAGAGCACACAACAGCATTAGGTGAATTAATATATTGTTCTCTCCCGCTCCGGATTACGAAACATTATTTTGTACAGTTCTCTTGCCATAAATGCTAGATTTTGCATTAATGAGAGCCCCATTAACCCAGGTTACGTTACTAATCTTCTTGTTGTGTGTCTTTTTTTTTCCCCCCTCCCCCATTTTGCAGGTGTATCAGCATTCGTATACGGCATATTATGTCCTCAGCAAAATACCTTTTGGGTAAGCAATTGTTCAATGTCTTCATTTAAAAAATGCAGCCATTGGGAATTCTGCAAAGTAATACGTAATGTCACAAATGGTTTGGCTTTCAGCTGCTGCATCCAGAGTCCTACATGTTGTACACAAGAGATGTCATCCGGAAGCAGGAGGATTTAACTTCCCTAGAGAATCGCACAGTGCAAGTTTCATCTTGCAGGACCCAGTGTTCAGTCTTTGATTGGACTGTAGATATGACAGCATCTGGCTGTTGGCCACTTTCCCTTTTGCTGGCAGCAGCTGAGTCCTCTGATGCTTTAAGCCTCTTGAGTCCAATCAGAGTCCAGGAACTGCCTGTGGGGTCTCTCAGCACACTTCTTGGGGCAGAAGAGCTGGAAGCCAGAGTCCAGGTGCTAACGCAGACTCATCCATCCCCATCCTAATTGAAACACACTCCCTGTTCACACACTCAAACTGAAGTTGTGAGCCATCCAGTTTGCAGTTCAGCTCTTCCAAAGGCTTTGTACAGGGCTTGTAAACAAATCGGTGTTTTCAGTTAAAGGTTGTAGCACCACGGATTACAGATCATTGGAAAACAAGCCTCCTTAGGGAAGTGCCCCTTCTCTTAGCTTATGCTGCCCTTGGAAATCTCTGTTCAGGAAAGGAAGCAATTCATGGTGCATCTTTTCTGACCTTGATTGATCCTGTAGCTATTCCAGCCTCCCACAGACGCAACAAAAGCAGGCTAAACAATGTCCCCTCATGCCCAAACCTTCCTGTATATCTTTCTGTCTTCCCCTATGAGACTGTTCTCACTTCATCTTGTTTCTAGAAACTTTTTACTGCTCCAAAATGCAGCCTGCGGCAGGCAAACTTGGCCAGATCTGTTTGCCTCGGCCCCAGTAAGCCCATTGTATCTAGCTGTTTCCACTACTGTCGCCAGTCTTCATGATTTTTGGAGTGACCCTGGTCCCTGATCCGGTTCTACTACTCCCTGGCAGACGCACCTGGCCAGAGCTATTCAGTAATGCAACAGTTTAACAATAAAGGTCTCATAATATTAATCAAAACTCATAAATTGTGCAGATAAATTCCCCAGATCACTACCAGTAGACTATACAGATAATAGCTAGTAAGTTAACATAAATTTGTTGGTCCTGGTCATCACATTGCCAATTAGTCACACTTAAACACATTTTTATCATTAAAAAATTTGGTAAAAAATACAGTTGAGATGTGCTTTGCTTTTTATTGTAGCATACTGTATGTGCAACTCTTCAGCTAAAGCTTATACATTTAGAATTCATTATACTCCTTTCTCTACATTATTATACCTATACAGAGTGTATAAACATGGAGTATATGCTTTACATACCCGTAATAACAGTCAGAGGATGCATCTATGTGTTCATTAATGTGCAGTGGTTACTGCACATTTAATTTAGTACTTATATAACCAAGTACTAAATAAATGCACAGTAACCAGAGTTACTATGCAGTAGCACCAGCGAACACCTTTTCAGTGATGCTGCTGCGCAGTAGCCTAATAATACTGTGCAATAGCATATTAGCACAGTCCATGCTGTGATGCACTACTGCAAAGTAGTAGGCTATTGCACAATTAGTCTCGTGTAGATGCACCCAGAGTGTAATTAAAAAGTATCTAAATTTTTGCATGACTAATCTCACTGATATCAACAGGGCTACTTTAAAGCCCTCATCCAGCGAAGTGCTCATCTAGCCAGTGCTTTAGACCTGCTGACATCACTGAGGCCTCTGACTTCAGTGTTTGTGGGAGTAGGTGTTTAGCAGGATTTGCAAAATCACAAAGTATGACAGGAACTGCGGCATGAATATCTCTGCTGTGATCTGAATGGGGGAAAACAAATAGTTGTGGTGGAAGGACACAAGAGGAAGACGATTCCAGCGGGACATCAACTTACGATAAACATGAGTCTTGTATGGATACTCCCGTGGAAAGAGTTAAACATGTGTATACATCTTTCTAAGTTCAAGGCCTAAACACACAAGGTCCAGGTGACAGGGCTGCTACATGATGTGTCTTTAAGGGGTTTGATTGCCAGTTCTTTTAGTGTCTTACCACGTAAGAAACCCTGTCGAAGTTAGCAGGACTATTTTTTGAGTAAAATGCCACCAAACATGAGGAGAGTATAATCTGACCCCAAATTTGTTTTTTCATTTTTCATTATTTTATACTGCTGTTTTTATATGTAACAGAAAAATACAAACACAAAATAGTTATAATTATCTATGAAAAAATGAATCTTTATACAAATATTGTCAGGGAGGACTTTATGGCTCCCTCCAAACGGGGACCTCTTGGTCTCTACTTTCTATATAGTAAACTAGTAGTGAAAGCACTCTGCCTGCATGCAGGGGACCTAAATTGAGTGCCCTGCTCAGACTGTGGGAGAGTTCAACCCCACATCTCCCATATCCTAATCACCTGACTATGAGGTAGACACAAGCCATGCTTCCTGTTGAAAGTGTACCACTGTCCAGATGTCCTCAAGCAGTTGTTTTAAATACACTTTGTAGGTGAATATAATAAAAAGGAACTGACATTAAAAATGCCTTTCAGTTGTATCTAGCTGAAAATATCACACCCTGTTTCCAAAAATGCTGTATTCTCCCTATATGTATTTCAGATCCCCAAACTGTTCATCTCACAGCTCGATTTCATTACTTAACCAAGTGCAGAAGAAGTTGTTTCATATGTGGAGCACATTAGAAACTTGCAAAATTAACAGTTTAGGAATCCAGATAATTCAACACTTGTATAATCCTTCCTCCCTCTTATACCCAATGCAGATTACATCAGATACTCAGCGTTAGCTTTTTCCCTTTGTTAGTTCTGTCATAGAACAACCCTGCTGGATGAATGGAAATATTTGAAATCAGAAGCATCCAATGTGAAGCCAAAATTATGAAAGGAACATAGTTGCCAGGAGGCATTAAGTAGTGTCAAACTCTTAACAGTTTTTTTCAGTGTCAGTGTTAGGAGAGCATGGGGAGTACTGCAGTGAAGAGAATTGAACTAATTGCTGTGTTTGGTGTTATAAAATGCCTTGATTTTACATAGCATTGTATCGATCTTGGCAGATTTTGCAAGCTGGTGTTTTTTTGTCCCAGTAGATAATGTTAGATGATCTGAAACTGGAATTGGAGCATTGTGAATTCATTCCCAGAGTATGTTTAATGGGAATGTGTAATCTTGCATTGATTGATCTGGCCTTTGTGTGTGTACACAAATACACACACACACACACACACACACACACACACATATATATACACACCTTTTTGTGTGTGTGTGTACACACACACATATATATTGAGAACATCCAGGGGGCTAGAGTGGGTGGCGATACAACTTGGATGATGTGATGAAGGATGGTGCATAACCTCAAAACTTTTATGTGGGCAAGGGGAGGGAATCACAATGTATATTTTGCATTTCTTAAAGGGGAAGGCACAACTGTGCTCTAATTTGTAGAGCATGCACCCAGCAGGGGATTGGAAGAAGTCTGTTGGCTTACCGGAGGGGGTCGGGGGGCCATCATGTTGCCCCTGGGGTGGGATGGCTGGTGCTTGTTTTATTCCTTTAGATTTAACATTTAAACACCAAGCTCTTGTACCAAGTGCCACAGCAGCAATGAAGCTTGCAACCACCACCCAAGCAGCATTAGACCTAATATGCAGATCCTACTTTCTGATATAAATACTCAGATATTGATCTCAGTTTTTAAAGTCAAAATGTTTTGTGCCTTTCCAGTGGCTGACTTGGAGGCCTGATCATGCTTCCATGTCCAAACACGCTAGAGGGTAGGGAGCTAATTCAGGTGGATTCGGACAGACTGGGGAAGTGGGCGGATCAGAATACAATGCAATTTAACAAAGATAAGTGCAAAGTGCTGCACCTGGGGAGGAAAAATCACCAATACACCTATAGACTGGGACATACCATTTTATGTAGAACAGCAGTGGAAAGGGATCTCAGAGTCACAGTCGATGCAAAAATGAACATAAGCCGCCGATGTGGTGAGGTCATAAGTAAGGCTAACCGCACTCTGCCTTGCATTAGCAGGTGCATCACAAGCAGGTCTGGTGATACATCCCCGCTATGCAGCATTGGCGAGGCCGCAAGTGGAGTACTGCGTCCAGTTTTGGGCGCCGTACTTCAAGAGGAATAAGGATAACCTGGAAAGTGTTCAGAGGAGGGCTGCACATATGGTTGAGGGCCTGCAGGTGAGATCCTATGAAGACAGACTGAGGGACCTGAATCTCTTCAGCCTCCACAAGAGAAGGCTGAGAGGTGATCTTGTGGCTGTCCAGAAACTTACTGTGGGGGTCAGCAGGGAATAGGGGATACTCTGTTTACCAGAGTGCCCCTCGGGGTTACTAGAAAAAACAGCCACAAACTGAAGGAAAGTAGATTTAGATTGGACATCATGAAGAACTTCTTTACAGTGAGGGTTGCCAAAATATGGAATGGACTTCCAAGAGAGGTGGTGCTTTCCCCTACCTTGGAGGTGTTCAAGAGGAGATTAGACAAGCACCTGGCTGGTGTCACTTGACCCCAGTGCTCTTTCCTACCCAGAGCAGGGGGTCAGACTCAGTGATCTAATAGATCTTTGCCAACCCTAGAAATCTATGAAATCTGCATCAGTGCACTGGACCTTGAGCACCAGGAACCAGATTAGCTCATTCTAGCAGTGCCATTTGCCCTCCTTAAATATTAGCTCCTCAAAACAGATTCTGGCAGCATCAGCTTCCCCATGCTGTCTCGTCCACATTCCTCCCCTTTCCCATAGGGGTGCACCAATAAAGATTTTCTTGGCCAATACCCATAGCCAATAATTAACCAACCATATCGGCTGATGGCCAATCCAATTACCGACATTTAGTAACAGTGCAAGGCATTTTAAACTACTGGCATAAACCTTTTATTTGTTTGTTTTGCATTGCATTTATAACACACACGCACACACAGGCCTCCTGCCTCTGGCCCTTGATGAAAAAGATGGTGACTGCCTTATTCCCATGCACATCGCCCCCTTGCCCACAACTCCGACCTGCAGCCCCATGCCCTGTGCAGCCTGTGCTGGCATCCCGGGTGGGTGGGATGGACCCTCGCATGGACACCAGCATTGGGTGTGTTTGGTGCTCCAGAGCATGCCACTGGCTCAGCGACAGCGGGCCCTGCACAGCCAAGGTCCTGCGCCCGCTGGGGAGAAGCCGCTGTTGCAATGGTGCCCGGTGTCTGGCAGAGCGGACCACTTCCCGGTGCCTCCTCCCCCTCTCCCTCCCACTGCTCACCGGGACCTGTAGCCTGCTGTAGGCTTGGGCCAGTGGTGGGCATGGGGCCCAGACTATGCTTGCCAGGGTGCTCTGGGCACATACTGATAATTATTGGCTACAACACCCAAAAAAAAGTCGATAATGTCATTTCTCCTTTTATCAGTGCTGATCCAATAGTCAACTGCTGTATACCAGTGCACCGCTACTTTTCAGTAATCTTTCTTGATGAGAGGGGTAGGTGTTCAGCATGCAAATTCAGCCCTGCACTTCCTTGGCTAAGACTCGCTAATAAGAGAGCCGATCAGAGGTGTGACCAGCGAGTTTTATGCCATGGGCAAAACCCTGCAACAAAGGAGTGGGAGGTGCTGCCGAGTGCAGGAGCGCAGGAGAAGGGATGCATGTCAGTCTTACCTGTCTTAGCTGCTGCTATTGCAGTGGCAGGGGGTCCCCCTAACCTGCAGCCACTGCCACGATACAGATTTCATGGGAGTGCTGTCACTTTGCACCCTGTCTGAGTCAGTGCCTACAGCTGGTGCCCCACTAGCCCACTCCTAATTCCACTAACAGAGCCAATTAATCTGAGCTCTGCTTCAAAAAAATCACTTTCATTTAATTCTCTTTATAAATTTCTTTTTTAAAGGGTAATTGCTGCTTTTTACCAGGCTCCCACTGATTACGCATGTATGCAGTAGAAACAGACCTGAGCCACCAAGATTTAAATCTGGAGCTGAGTTTTTGGGGGTCTTCTGTGGAGGAGCTTAGGTTGGACTCATCTCTACTGATACTGCACTGGTCAGTTCACTCCATGGGCAGACAGCTTGTCAGATGTTCAAATCCCTGAGCTCTCATTTCTGTGAGTGTCCCTGCGGAAGGATTTGAAACGTATTTCATGTGTAAGAGTGGCAGGATTCTGGAAGCATGTAACCCCTGGCAACAGAGAGAAACCTGGAGTATTTAACTTAAAAACAAAGACTAAGGCTGAAGTTAAAGATAAAGCTATAAATCCTTGCAGAAACTCCATGTATTTTCAGTCCTCCCCCATTATGTTAAACCTTCACAGTTTGGGGGGGAGGGGGTTATAGAACCAAGGTAAAAAAATCCTATAGATTTTGCTAAATTTCTCTTCAGATTTCTGTAGCTGGTAACAAATGTCTTGGACGGCCAGAGCCGACTCGAGGTGTTTTAGAAATTACTCGTTCGTTGGGCGGGCTGGTGAATGGAGAGGCAGACAAAGCTTAATGGTTGCAAAAACTTTACTTACGCCGCTTGTAGCCGCGACGCAGACGGTCCG
>NW_005841905.1:331820-343728 GCF_000455745.1 Alligator sinensis
AAGAGGCTCTCATGTGGCGGGAAAATTCCATCGTGCCGAGGCACCAAAATCACTGGGTTGTGACAACAAACTTGTGTTATTATTCAGGGGGGGGTTGTTTTTACAAAGAGGCCATTTTATGGTCTCTAAATGTCCTTGTATTTTATGAGTGAAACAAAAATGACTTTGCAACACAGCTGAAAGTTTGTTTTACCCTTTTTTTTTTCCAAGCAGGAGTCGGGGAGCATTGAAGCTCATGCTGATCTTGGGTGCCATCTAGTGGATTTAGTTTTGTGAAGTTGGACATTGTATAGTACAAAGCACCACGTATCAAATTCACCACCCTTGCTTTTCTCCGTAATGGAGTTCTGTTAAGGTACCTGCTGGCAGGTGTTTGTTTTGAACAGTTATATACATTTTAGGATATATTTCCACAGTGTGTAGTATAATACGATTTCACTTGCCAAGTTGTCATTGGCAACCTTTTATTATTATTTATTTGCTATGCAGTACCAAACACAGGTCCCCATTTTGCTAGCTGTTCTACAAGTCCAGAAGGAAAAGATGTCCCTACTTGTTCATTTTTCTATAAACTTCTGGCGTCTAAGTCTGGGAAGGAGAAATTCTGCCTACCAGAGCTCCTCACCGTGACTGATCCCTAGTGGGCCTCTGTGTCCATGTGGTCCAACGATCTTAAATTGTTTACTCTTTAATTGGGTCCCATTACATTCCTGCATTGAATCCAGTCCAGCTCGATTTAGTCATTCAAATCTCCCAGTGAAAGGAGAGAAGTAACTCTAATTTGTTTAAGGTATTATAATGAGGCCCACAGATTGAAGATATACCTACCTGCTTGTCAAACTGTTCTCTCTTTCTTGTTAGGTTGTGGTACATTTACCTTGACAGCTCCTCCTGGGTGGGACCAGTTGTTCCATTAAAGCAGCAGCAGTGATTAACAGACTGCGTGTAGATGCTTTCTTATCCTACCCACAGGGACCCCTATGGATTATTAAAAAAAAATCTCTCATGTGGAGCTCAGGTTCCTTGGATCCAAAAGACAAGTGTCATCACCCCTATTTTATATATGGGGAAATGGAGGCACAGAGCAAAGTTGTGTATTAATCAAAGTCACACAGCAGGGATAAAACCCAGGACACCTGAGTGGCCCTGAGGAGATTATGCCATGAGTATCGACTGCAGGGTTTCATTCCCCTACCTCTTGGGCAGGTGCTATTGGAGACGTGCTGCTGGACACAGGTTGCTGCGGTAGTTGGATGACTGCTTTAGTTGGGCATGGCAGTACCCAGGGAAAATGTAACTTCCAATCGCTCCTTTGCTGACTACATTTACGCAGCACTTTAACAGTGGCCTTGAAGATCCCGCTCTTCAGCTGTCCTTTTTTAAATTTAATTTAGAATTCAGCATAAAATGGGCAGTCAGTCAAGCTTCCTAATAGTTATACTTCAGGACTTCTGATGATTACTGCCCTCCAAGCAACGGACTGCTACCATTATGTTAACATATTAAGCTGGGATGCGTATAAGGAGACTATTGGTCATGGAGAAAACAGCCTAAACCCCCAGATATGTTTCACTGGGTCAGGCATAGAGACAGAGATTTGGTAGTTCTTCTGCTACTGAATGAATTGTATGTGGAGATGAGGGGCTCTGCAAGACTTGCACTTATTCTCCAATTTACAATGTATAATCTGGCCACCGTGTCTCCAAGGTGCAATCCTGAAGCAGGATTTTACCCTTCTGCCCCATGCTGTAGAATTGCATTATATATTCAGGTCTCATCCCCCAAACCGAACTCCCATTTACATCTAGAGAAGCCCTCAGTGTGGACAGATGCAAAATATGTAGTCGAGGCACGTATACACTAGATAACAGAGAATTTTCTGGGTAAATTTTCAAAGCAACACGTGTAGATTTCTCTGCACAGCTCTCCGTAGTGTTCAGTAACGTCCTCTCTCAAACCAACAATTCAGAGGAAAGCGAATAAAATAAATGAAAAAAAAAAAAAGCTTAACCAAGACTGCGTTTATCAAGCTGGAAAACAGAAATTCACAAAATCTCTTTGCAAAGCACTAAGGACTTTCTTTTAACATGCCATGTTTCTCCTGAGAGAGACATTATTTAATGTTTTGTCTCAAAACTAAAATAAATGCTAAGAGCACTGAGAATAAGAAAAATAGATTCAGTTCCTGGCTTTGCTGTAGATGACTTCCAGAATGCCTTTGACCCCTTTTCCTTCTGGCTGGTCGACCCTGTTCTACCTGTATGGCACCTGAAAACCTAGACGAGTAAAGTAGTTTCTCTACGGCTCAGTTTCCACGATTCTAAAACAGGGAGGTTACAGCTATTTTCCTACTACATCGAGATGATGTGTGAGATCTAACTCGTTAATGCTTGTAATTGCGTTGAGAACCTTGCATGATAGGTGCTATAGATGTGAAGCATATTCTTCTGGAATCGCATCTTTTTTCAGCCAGTTGGGTTTTAACTAGAGGAAATGAGTGATTTCTCTCTCTTTCTCTCTCTGTTCCAGCCACTCCCCGAAGCTAGGTAGCTCCTCAGAAAACTGGGTGGAGAAAAGCTAGTAACAGTGAAGTATAGCAAACCAATACATTCCTCTGTATACCAAAAAACTGCACTCCACTATCACTGTCATCAGTTCTCCATCCCTGCCACCATTTCTTTAGTAATCACTGCCATCAATTTAATTGTCCTTTTAAATGTAATTTATATAGGAAGCTCAGGGAGCTTTGCTACAAAGTGCCACACACTACTACATTACTCAAATAACAGTATCCTTGTATTGCAGGATGCTTATTTTATTTTATTTTATTTTATTTTATTTTATTCCTGAGAACAGAAGACTAACCTATGATCTCATCCCTTCCCTGGCTAAATGCATTGGGTTAAGAGCCTGATTTTAAAGCCCGTTAAAGTTAGTGGGAGTCTTTCAGCGGATTTCACCTGCCTGTGTGAGCCCCTTTATTAGTTGGCCAAATTATTACCTGAGTGGTTTATTCATTTTTTTCCCCTTAACAAGAAGGCTGCCATCATTTTAGCCACCAACGCACTTCACCAAAGTGGCATCCAGTTCAAAAGAAATTCAGCTTCAAAGTGCAGTTTGAATTGGCACTCTCATGTAAAACGTAAAAATCCCCTTCCACGCTGTGTAATCTCCTCCGAGCAGTCCCTGCTCACCCCTACAGTAGGTCTATCTTCTTTGCTATCTATCTTCTGCACATGACTTGTACATAGGAAACATTCGTTCTCTCCATAACAGAGCAAATCGTCTTGTGCCTTCTTGTGTTGAAGTCAGATACGATGAGGGAGGGTACTTCAGAAACACACAATGATAACCACAAGTAATAGGCCCTCAGTGGGAAAATGTGACATTTAGGATTGAAATAATGACTGCTGTGACTGGGAGGGAATAAACCTTAATAATGAATAGCTAGAAGTAGATGCTAATGGATTAGCGGGGAGCAGCCCAGCAAACCACCTCGTAGCTTTGTCACAAAGGTTAATGGCTTATTGCTCATCATCAGACTGAAGTGTTTGAAAAAACAAAGGTGTGAAACCAATTCTCCTGTCATGTGGGTCTGAGCCAGCACTTTTTAAAGTCAATGGATGGATTGCCATTAAATTCCTGTCCAGGATGAACTGCACAAAAAGAAGGAACAGTTTTAGCCCCCCACAAACTGGGAGCTCAGCCCAGCTTTGCTGAGGTTTCTTTGCCTTTGAGGTACAACTTTTCCATGTTTTCCTGGACAGGATTCAACTGCCAAATATCACACGACTCTGTAGGATCTATGCATTTCTCTGTACTGACGACCCAGAAGGTTGGACTTTGCTGGGCTTTTTTTTATTTATACTAAAACTTTTCAATACAATACACAGGCCACAGATAGAAAGAAGAAAAGAAAAGGTAGAATGAAAAAGAGAGAGTAGATTAGATCACGGTGCAATTGTAGAACATAAAACGGGCCAGCAGCCGCGCTTGTCAAAGCCTTTCCATTGTTCTATTTATACGCATTACACCCTGAAATAGAAGGGGATGATGCAAATGAGTCTGTAGGTGGGATTTGTTCAATTGTTTTAGCTGTGTTGATCTACAAGATGCTGTGGGATTTTCGTTAAATTGAAACAAACTAGGATGCCTTTCCCCAGGAGACTATTTCTGAGCTGGCTGCTACTCTAGAGTGGATGCAGCCTCCAGTATGAGCTGTGTTAATGCTTGTGGCTCTGACAAGCTAACAAAGGGGTGCAGCCCATTTCAAATTGTGATGCAGGATTGTTTTGTTACATGGCATGGTGAGTGTGCACAGTGCATTGCAGAACGTAGACCTGGGTGGGGGGAGGGTGGTTTATAGAGAGATGTTGCAATCCTGCTGGGTGCTAACACCTCCCCACTGCCATGCATTTTAATGGGAGCTGATGATGCTCCGTGTTTTCCACGGCTACACACAGTGCAGCTCATCTCGGAGTGGCTCACAGGCTTTGCACTCACGTTTCCTCTCTGCGTGTTTCCATCAGTACCACTCAACTAGGGAATTCCCCTAGTTCTCACCATGATGAGAGGGTGTCAGGGCTAACTATAATGTGGCCCCAGGATAGCAAAACGGGAAGCAAGGCAGGATACCTATCTACACCAGTTCTGCTCCCTCCATTCACTCTTTGGCACAGACCTTGTATTTACAAGTCACCTATCCAGGACTAGGGAAGAAGAGAAAAGGAAATGGAACAGGAGGTGACTCATCTTCCATCTCTGCAAGGCTAAGGAGGGAGATCAACGCCTCGAGGGAACGTCCATGTGACTGTTCCTCGCACTCGAGTCCCACGTAGGGAGATTTTCCCTTGCAGGTATACTTGAGTTTTCAGTGCTTCTTTATGTGGCAGCCGGGTAAAAGTGGTTTGCTATGTTGTTTCTTCTAAATAAAGTACGTTTCATAAATCGTGTTTAAAATGAATCTAAAACTAGTTAATTGTAGCACTGTCTAGCAGTGACCATGCCCCTTTTGATGACAGGCTGGTAATGATGACTCTTCTCAATATCTTTTGCCTGATAGATTAGTTAGTGTGGGAGTGGGGCATTTAACAGGAAGGTACATCTCAGCATTCCTAAAAAAGCAGGGATGCCACCATCCAGGTTTGCTTTATTCTGCTCAAGGTAGAAGAAATTAAATCTGCATCTTCTAAATGATGCAGGAAATACCAAGGTGCTCCCATTTATCTGAAACCTGGTAATACAAGATGATAGATTAACTCAGACAAGCCCTGAAATTGATGTCTTCCTGTAAGAAAGGACGTGATTTTGCTTCCATTGAAGTCTCAGCGTTTAGGAGAGAACTTGTGTTGACTTCAGTGCAAGCAGGATCTCAATTGTATCTCATCTGATATCTCGAGAACCCAGATCAGTCTCTGCAGGCATTGCCTCTGTGTGCTATGATCTCATTAGATTTTACAAGCTAGACAAG
This sequence comes from Alligator sinensis, assembly GCF_000455745.1. Taxonomy (NCBI): domain Eukaryota; kingdom Metazoa; phylum Chordata; order Crocodylia; family Alligatoridae; genus Alligator; species Alligator sinensis. Next base: position 337,291 of record NW_005841905.1, read on the forward strand.
GTCTTTTGAGTAGAAATCTCTAAGGCAGTGTTTTTTGAACAGTTTTCTTGATGGCTGGCAGAATGAATCATTTTGAGGAACTGTGCCACGGAGGGAATGGGATGAGAGGTGGGGCAGGGAAAGGGGCCAAACCTTTCCCTGAAGAGTGACTGTTTGGGGGGTACAGGGCGATCTTTTTTTAAATGAGTGACGACACAGGTTACTTTTCAGGCTGTCTGCTGGCTGTCATATCTTTTGACTGAGGTGTAAAAACAAGGCTTGTTATTCCTGGGATGTTTCAGAGGCTGTTTCTTAAATGTGCAGCTGTGATGTCAGATTTCTCCTAATCTCTGTTGCCTCCACCTTTCTTATTTTGGGGAGATGATCTTATGTAGTTGCTGTTAATGAATGGCTTTTCACTTGGTCCTACTCTTTCTCAAAAACTTCTGTTCTACCTCTTGGGGTATCATTGAGAGGTTAGGACTTTATACTAACTTCTCTGCTCTCAGGCCTTAATCTGAGAGCCTGCTGATCCCAGTGAAAGTGAGTCCTCCTGTTCTATGAAGCTCTTAGACTAGATGTCTACAGCATTTCTATAGAGTTGAACACCAGTAAGGGAAGTCACCCATAAATTGTTGAGTTTGTCACCTGGATACTATTGCTTCTTCACTATTCCTTTCAGTGGAGAATTGATACAACTCCTGCAGAAGAAAAAAGTGTAAAAAAAAAAATAAAAAGGAAAAAAATGTTGTCATTAGGATTTAGCAAGGTCATATATCCTCATTTTTAAGTTCCTGTAAGCAAGGTAAGGACAATTTCCACCCTTCTTAGATGCTTACTCAGAGATGCCTCACTGGCTCAGCATCCTCCATGTGGAGTTACTGTAACTCTTTACCTTTTACCAGTCTCTGCAGGATTTTTAGATCCCTTCCACTGTTTGCAAAATTAGTTGCAACAGACAGGCCTGTAACATCGTGTTACATCATTCCCAATAGATGTCCACTGGCTCCTGCTCTGTGCAATGATTGATCGTCAAGTTGTATTAGTATTTTATAAGACTGTGCAAGGCCTGGAACCAAATATTACACTGATGGAGGCTTTAAAAACAAAGATAGACAGTGATCAAATAGACCAGCTAGCTAGCACCTAACGTTGCTAGCTGAGTTTAACTGACTGTTCCCTATGTCAGGGAAAGATTTGTTTAGAAGTCCAATATTTTTTGTTTTCTGCTTGGTGTCCAGGGAGTTCACTGCCTAGTAGGTAAAATCCATGGTGTTGCGGGTTGTTTTTATGATTACTCTAAAGATCTGCTTGTGTCTCTGATCAAGCTCTTAATTAGTTTGATTTCTTTGCATTGCTTCTTCCTTTGACCATTGGAAAGCACTGTGAAAGAGGGCAGAAATGTGGGGAAGAAAGGTGGGCATGCCTACAAACAAAAATATATTTAAGAGAAGGAACTCAGACAGAGACAGTTTCCCAATCTTTTTAAGATGTCCCCACAATCTTACGACAGGGATTCCTGGAGCTGCAACTTCCGACAGCCTGAGTCCTTGTTTATCCGTTCTGGAAAGTCTGTGATTTCCTGCAGTGTTTTTTCCCTACGTCTCACTGTGGCTCTCTGTGTGTATCTGTGCATCTCCTGGGAAGTGTTTCTCTTTCTAACATCTGTCTCCTCTCCTGTTTGGTGAGCGCTGAAGTAACCAAGTCATCTGATTATTTTACAGTGCCTTTTTCTTCTCTCAGAAATAACATCCCTGATCTCCAGAAGCATTGCCTTCTCCTTCCACATCACTAGCTCCAGTCCTCTGGGTACTTGACATGCCCTTTGTGCTCCATCTTGCTTTTCATATTCCAGGCACCCATAGTTTTAACTGTGATAACCTTCCTGGTTCTACATTGTCCTTCTTTTGTCATGGTAGTTATACCTTGCATCATTCTCTCTAATATCTTTTTTTAGAAATATGTCTGGGATTTTTTTCCCCTTATTAATTAGAAGGGAGTATGAAGCCCCTCAGCTCCTATCTAGACCCAGATTTGATCTTTCAGAGAGTTGTAGCTCTTGTGCCTAGACAGGGCTGCCTTTTTTTGATTCATTCACTCCTAGCTGGGGGACACATTTGTCTTTCCAGAACACAGCCTGCTGTTTCTTCCATTTTCCCACACTCATTTGCATACATTATTGAAATCATTTTCATTAGACACTTGCCATGTTTTTAGAAACGGTGGCATAATTAAACAAGGAACTCCAGAAACCTCAGAGTACACGAAGAGCTCATTTCAGAACGTGCTCTTTTCCTAACTTAGCTCCAGTTACTCCTCTGTCTATGGCTTATTTTCCAGAATACCCAGAGCCTGTAATTACTCCAATATTTGCTCACATTGACAGCATATGTATACAATTTCCCATCGTATTGTCACTGTTCTGTTCACTCACACTTGAAACTAAAATGACACATTCTTAAGATGGAATTGTCTTTTAGAAACAGAGGATCGCCTGCCTAACACATGGCTTTGCATGCAGCCAAATTGTATTTTAGCTTCAGACCGGCATCCAAAAATACTGTCTGTTTTTGTTTGTTGCCTTATAGATTCATAGATTTCATAGACATTAGGGCTGGAAGGGACCTTGGAAGATCATCAAGTCCAGCCCCCTGCCCCAGGGGCAGGAAGTCAGCAGGGATCATAGGATCCCAGCAAGATAAAGATCCAAATTTCACTTGAAGGCATTCAAAGTAGGTGCTTGAACCACCTCTGGTGGCAGTCTATTCCAGACCTTGGGGGCTTGGACTGTAAAGAAGTTCTTCCTTCTGTCCAGCCTGAAACGGTCCTGAAGGAGTTTGTGACCGTTCGACCTTGTCATCCCTTGGGGCGCTCTGGTGAACAAACGTTCCCCCAGATCCTGGTGAACACCCCTGATAAACTTAGAGCTGGCCACGAGACCACCCCTGAGCCTGCACTTTCCAGGCTGAAGAGTCCCATAGCTCTTTAAAGATGCTAGAAACTCTCCCTGTGTTGGAGTGTAAAGTTCCTCATTTTGTTGTTAAGCTGTACTTGCAGGATGAAGACAGACCACTTTGTCATGGAAGTCTCTGAAAGAAATTTGTTTCTATCAGCATAAAAAATAAAGAGGGAGATAGTATAGGGGTGTCAACATTTCCACAAAAAGAGATATTCCCTGTAAATAAAAACACTCTTTTGTTAATCACCTGCTACTTTTTTGGCAGACAAGAAAATGGAGAATTGGTATGATGGGTTAATTAACTAGTTCCTCATCTGCTTTTCAGTTTAAATCAGATCGAAATCACAAGTCAGAGTTACGTAACCGAAAGCTGGAGCAGAATAGCTTGATTTACATTCACAACTTTGGAATGTTCCTTTTTCAGAAAATTTGAGTGGAGACTTTTTTTGGCACAAGGTCTCACCCTCATGATTGCATTTTTCTAGTCTAATGAAGTTTTATGAACTGGAAAACAGGAAGATTGACAGATGGAGACATTTCCCAGATAAATATTATGCTCCATTCTGTTTGTTATTCCTATCACCCTATTTGGAACAATTTAGCAGTCTCTGCTCCAGAGAAATAATCCTAGAATAGCAGTCAGGTTTGAAAGGCATTGGGGAGGTTTGCAGAGCACCTGCTACTGTGCATGTCTGGCTCAAAACTGCTAATTTTTGTTCCCTCATTTCCACAGCACTAAATTCAATCAGTATTTTAAGCGACAAAAGAAGCAAGAGCAACACTCTGTGGATGTTCACTAGTGATTTCACAAATGAAGATCAACTACAGAGTGTTTGGTTATTGAAAAGGGCAGTGTATTATTAAAACATATAAAGATATAATAGAAGGAGTTCATGAGACAAATGTTGAATGAACTAAGTAGTAGGCAGGTGCATGAAGACTGCTTCCAAAATTGTCCAGTTTCAGGCCAATATTCTGTACAAAAGATGTCACAAGAGACGGCTCTGATAAAAACAGCAAGGCCTAATTACTTGCAGCTGTCTGGAGCGCAGGATCATCACAGAGGCCTAGATGACCTATAAAAATGATATATTTGGGAGAAGATACAAAGGGGATTAGGAGAAGGAGGGGTCAGAGACAGCCAAGGACACAGTTAGGAGCCTCCCCAGGTTATCAAAGGTTGAGCATGCCCAGGAAAGCTTAAGCCAGCCAGGCCAGCCTTATGTGGGTGGACGCAAGACTCCAGGTATGAGGAAGTGCCCTGGGAGTTGCAGGTGAACGTAAATTATGACTTCTTTAAATCACTCTTGACCAGAGCAAAGCAGCCAGAAAACCCAGGAGAGCTAGAGAGAGAGCTTGGAGAGTCTGGGGACTATCTTAAAAGATGTAAATGAGGATGCAAAGTTTAAAATACCAGGGGGGGGAAAAAAGATTTTTTCTAAAGAAATAAAAGTAGGGACTGAACCCTTTCCCTTGATATCTCAAAGGGATATGTGACCTCATACGATTCCCAGTGCAGACCAGTGCCTAACAAGGCCCTTCAGTTTAACCCAGGTCAACTGAAGTGATGTGCTTTTATGCTGGGTGATTGATTCTTGTTAAGGGAGGACATTCTTGCTGTCTCACGGTGGTGTCACGTGAAGCACACCACCCAACTGACCCTGCATTTGAGAGAGAGTAAAGACAGCTTTAAAACTGAAACAAAATTCCCTTCAGTCCACATAAGAGATAACGCAGTAACTCAGACATTTGCAAGAGGGAAATGTTTAGGGCTGAATGTTTCTTTGTCTGCTCCTATAAGTCCCTCATCAAAAAGGAGTTCCATGCAGTCCCTGAAGGAAGGACAATAGGATCATGTTAGCCTGACCCATATGGTAGGGGCTTAGTTTGAGATTCAGGAGATCTGGGTGCAATTCTTCCATTCTGCCAGTGGCTTGCATTGGGACCTTGGCCAAAGCAGTTAGTTGTATAGCTCTGAAATGTCTTCTGCTACCTGTCAAATACAGAAGGTACCTACTTACTTCCTGCAGATACTGTTGAGCTTTTTGGAAAAGCTCATCCACACTTGTGCTCCTCCATACCACCCCACCTAGTAAAACTCTCTAACTTAAACTGAGATTTAGTGCTGTTAACTTAAATGTTTGTCTTAATCCTGCAGCCACACAGCACAATATTTTATTGGTCGTATTTGTTGCTTGCGTATTTATCAAAAGGTTTAGAAGCAATGGCATCAATTTTGTGTTGCTTTTTAGACTTCACCAAGCATCAGAAGTTTTCCAGTCCTTCTACACAATTTAAGAGGTAGTTAAGTAGATATCTATTTTTAAAACAAACAGGCCTGGCTGGGGATGTAGCCCAGCCTGCAGGGGGAGGGAACTGCTCCCGCCCAGGCAAACCTCGGCTGGGGTCTGGGGCCAGGGAGGGGGTTAAACCTCCCTTGTCCGACTCAAACTTACTGCTGGCTGCAGCTGTGGACTCCAAATCCCCGAGGCACCTGGAAACAGGATGAGGACATGATGAGCAACCCTGCAGAGTCCTGGTGCTATGATTTTGGACTGTAAATCCCAGAGACCTTGGGGGCAGCAGAAAGAAGAAGTGAACACACAGCCAATGCTGGCTACATACCAAAGAGTCATGCTGAAGCACCTCTGGCTTCTCGCCTGAGCTAGTGCAGGCATGTGGCTGCATTTGCTGAATCAAAGGTAAATGTCTGTTCACTTCTGTTTCAATTTAATCTGTGTATCCTAATTAAATCTGTGCAGACTAACCTGCAAAGACTGAATTGATTCAGCCTCAGGCTTTTTGACTGTCTGTACTTAGCCCAATAGGCTACACTCTGCTGAGGTAACCACAGTGGTCTTCACACAAATGGCTGGCTCCTGGCATGTACATCAAATGCATGTAGCTATGAAAAGAATCAAAGCCATTCCCATTGGAACTGATTTCTACAGGAGCAGGTTTGTACCTAAGGTGCTTTGCAGCCTTCACTTGCTGCCTGCCCCATACCTTACAAATGTGGCTGAAACCCCACAGAAGGGAAGAACAGCAGTAACAACTTCAGGATGCCTGCTGCCTGAGGAGGACTATTCGAATGCCCCTGGTGCAGCAAACACTATATACCAGCAGTGCAAAATCTACAGCCTGTTGGCTGGATCTGGCCCCTAAGGTGACTAGATGCAGCTCACAGCATAAGTAATCAGCAGCAAGCAGTTTGGCCTGGTGTGTCCCCTTTTCTACCCTGCACTGTTCTGCTGATCCCCTCAGCAGCCTTTCCTGCTTTGCTTTCTTCCTCTCCCCGTCCGCTCCCCCTGACATCGGCACCTCCCTGGCTTCTCTCTTCTTCCCTACTTCCTGCACCAGGGTAGTGACCTGCAGTGCAGCTGGATCACAGTGACCTGGCCCACTATAAAAGGTTGAGTATCACTGCTATACACCTTTTAGAAGGAGTATGGCTCCCTCAAACACCAGACTTAGATCCCTGGCTGGTTGGGGAAGGAGGG
>NW_005841905.1:343738-362747 GCF_000455745.1 Alligator sinensis
ACTTTGCTGTGCTTCATTTTGGTGTCTGGCATTTCTGGTAGAGCACTCCTAGATGTCTTCTAGGATGGGGGCACCAGAGAAAGCCTCCTTCTTCCCACAACTGCACACCCGTGAAAGAGGGGGCAGAAACTTGCTGTACAGCTCTCCCTGGCTGGTGCCTTTTGACAAAAGCCCTGTGAAGGGAAGATGATTCTTGTCTAAGAAAAGCATTAACCCCTAAGGATTTGCTCAGTTTTACAGGGTGCCTTAGAAACAATTATATTTAATTTCTAGTGTCTGATTACTGCTTTCATTTTCATTCTCTTCTGAAAGGGGGGAACAGAACATGGTATGTTTCAAGAAGGAATAAAAATGAAAGCAGGAAACAGCATTGGCCAATGGATAGTGGTGCACTGGAGTACGACACAGGAGCAGGGCCTGTGAAAAACATTTTGGGGCCTGGTGTGTCCCAGTAGGGAACCCCCCTCCCATTTTGGCAACAGGAAATATGGGATCTCTGAAGACCTAGACTGGTCCTCTACCTTCTACAGAAAACCATCTCTGTATCTATTCCATGCTCATCATCGTTAGGGGTCCCCTGTGCTTGGAGGCCTGGTACAATTGTGTCCCCGCTCTCCTTCTTTAGTTGGCCCTTCTCAAGAGACCTGGGTGTTGTTCCCAGCATTCCCATTGACCCGATGGGCGTCCTTGGGCTTCTCTGTGCTTTTCTTGTCCCCGTGTGGCGGTGATAATAATTCCTTCCTTTTTAAAGCCTTTGAGGTCAGCTACGAAAGGTGCTATTCAAGAGCTTTCTTGGTATTCTCATCTGTAGAGTAGTATTTTAGAGAAATAATTAGGCTTGTAATAAAGTGACTTCAGAATATCAAAAATAATTGTGCATGTTGAGAGTAAACACCATCGAAACAATGGGAGCCGGGAAGAGTGCAGTGCCTGCGGTGCATCAAAATGACATTATGCAGCACTGACATTTACAACAGCGGCCTGCTTCTAGATTGTATTTGCCATGTTTGCTGAGGTCTTCTATAAAACGAAAGTAATGGATGAAGGAACAAGAAAAGTATTTCAATTTTATTTTTCAACAGAATGAGAGATTGGGTGTTAATAACAGTTTTTTCCCCTTGAAAGCCAGGCTACATATCTGTTTAGGAGGTAGTTACAGAGATGCCAAAGCTTCCTGCCATCATATTCAAAGGAAAATTATCAGGCAGGAAAGTCATAGAGCAAAGAAGATGAAATTATCTTTTTCTCATGGCAGAGTATTTCAGGACAGTAATTATTGTTTATCCTCTCTGGATATCGGAAGTGTTGATAAATATAATTATTTTGTTTGCTTTCCCTTGACTAATGCTTATGGCTTAGGTGAATCAATGGTGGAACTAATGTATTTAAGTCTTGTATTAATGAGAAAAAGAATTTCTCTGCTAAGGACCTGATCCTGCCAACGCTCATTACGTGGCCTGGTGCTAACGAACCGATAAGTCATCCATTGACATTCAAGAGCAAGTGAGGACAGGTTTCAGCTGCAAGACGCAGACATTTTAAATGAGTGCCGTGGAGCTTCTGAACTGGAACAGCCCAGGTCTGAAGGATGAAACTCTGGAGGCTGAAATCTTTGTGTCTCTTTTTGCAGGGATCCCCAGAGTCTGTATCCCCCTGAGGTTAGCAACGCCAAACTGCAGTATGCTGGATGGGGTCCAAAAGGGCAACAACTGGTAAGCAAATCTAAGTGTACAAATGAGTTTGTAAAATTGTTGTAATTCAAGAGGTACTCTTCCTCATCTCATTTCTTGGAGCCCATAGGACACGTGGATGTCTTTTTGGTATATCATTCCCATCATGAAAAATACTAATCCAGACCTAGACATTGTGGCTTCAAAGTGGGCATCCATCAATGCACTAGTCTGTCAGCACACAACTCACTAAGACAAGCCGAGACCTTGATGCGTGGGTGTTTGGTTAGGCCCACGGTACAAAATAGCTAAGTAAAAAAAAAAAAAAGGTAACTTATAGGAAAAGCCACCAAGGCTGTTTCATATTTACCTCATACTGGCTTTACTTTGTCTGTTGTCTAGGTCCACCCTACCTTGACCCTTCTGATGTTCAATTCTGCATGTGTCAAAAAGGGCAAAGGGCTGGTTATATCGATTTATCTGCAATGGCACCTGCAAAGAGCCTGTTTTAACAAATATAAGTTGTGTATTTATATCTTAAAGAAGGCAAACCAACAGATTTTCTTTTAAATATAGGAAACTAGCAATATGTCAATGGCAATCGGAGATAATGGATCTGATTCTCCTGTTGGGCAGAGAGAAAAATTCTCTCTTTGTACCTGCTTTATACCTGATTTATAACATTTCTGCTCCTCAGCAAGATTATGCTTCCCTGGAGCTTCTCCAGACTTGCAGCTCTCTTAAAAGTTTAGGCAGAGTTGGCAGGGGGAGGCCATCCCTGGAGGAGCAAGGGATGTTTCAGTTGAAGACTAATGTGTATTGGCCAGTCCACGTGGAGAGTGGGTCCACAGCTGTACTGGATTTGCAGTAGACTTGGCCAATGATGGTTTGTGAAATGGACATGGGTAGATAGTGAGGCAGGTCTGAGGGGTTAGAAAAAAAAGGAGCTCAAGTGGCATACTCTGGTTCAAAAACCATCATGGATTCTTCATTGCTCATGAATGAAGGCTTCCAGACCAGGAGAGTCATGAAATACCAATTCTGTCGTCAGCTATCTTGGAATTCACCCATCTGATAACAAATGAACCCATTTTAAGCATTTTTATTAGTCTTTTCTGTTGGAAACAGCAGAGCTTATAGAGTTTGAAGGACACTTTTGATCAGTTGATAATATACGGTGTATGGTGACATATGTTTAAAGATATTTTCAGTAATCAGAGACTGCCTTTAAGGAAATTTGAAGAACAATAAGAGATTCCTCTCTTCCCTTGCCCCTCCTCATACACATTCATTTGATCTTTATTTTAGTTCAGCAAAGGAAGCGAAACAAAAGTTCCAATTTTCTAATCTGAAAGTTGACTCTGAATTGTGCTAATGATATTCTCTAGTTCACAAGTGCCTCTCTTGGTCCTTGGGTCTTGGCTGTAGCTGTGTTGGTCTAAGTACATAGGCGGACAAGGTTCTTTGGGAAAATCTGATCTCCTTTATTAGACCAACTAAAATAGTTGGAAAAAATCTTCTTGCAAGATTTTGGGTACAAACACCCTTCTTCAGGCAAAGGGAATGTCTGCAGTTGTCCCTTAGCAGATTGTCCAGTTCTGAAGGAATACTATCGTTACCTACCTGATGCTCTTTGAATGCTGGCAATTCCTCCAGATTCATCTTTAGAGCAGGGGACATAGCTACGTCATAGCCAAGTGCAATGTATTTGTTAAAAACATGCTGTAACTGTTCAATTATATAACACAAGGAGAAATGTCTTCCTTTGTTGGCTGACGTCCCTGTACCACTGAAATCATTGGAGCTTTTTTCCTTGATCTCATTAAGAGCAGATTCAGGGTTTTGATACCCTGAAGCATTGGGTTTGGTAGACCTTGTTCTAGCTAGTGTAAGTGAGGATATTCTCTTAAGCATCTACCATATTTTCTCATGTACAACACACTCCGGATATCTCATGTACCCTATTTTTGGAAGGACACAAGAAAGACAATAAATCTTACCTTGGAGTGGAGGTAGGTATGTAGGGTCTGGGGTCTCCGAGCCCGTGGGTTGTGTGGTGAGACCCAATCTGGCAGAGCGGTGATGGGACTGTGCAGCAGGTCTGATCCGGCAGCAGTCTCAGACTCAGTGTCCTGGGTCCAACCCAGCATGTGGCTCTAGAGCCAGTGCATGGAGTTGGACCCAGCTTGCTCAGTCAGACCTGGTACTCAAGCTGCTGACCAGCCTGTGTGCCAATCTGATCTGGTGTGGTTGCAGGGGGTCCCCACAGGTGTGGGTATCTGGCAGTAGGGAGGGATTGCAGTGCTCTAACACTGCTACCATTCTGCCCCTTCCCTCCTCCCACCCCCCTCCCCACCAATATATCAGACCTGTGGGGAGCCCTTTTCTTTGCATGCAGTGTGCACCCCAGTTTTCCCCAGCTGGCTTTATGGAGAAAGATACAGGGTTATACGTGTGAAAATACCATATCTGTTACATGAAACAGCATATCCTTTTGCCACTTCTAAATGCAGTGTCTTCTATTTTCATTGCATTCGCTTGTTCTTGTAGTCTGAGATGGATCGAGGATTGCCTTTTGCATACTATTCAGTTTGGATACCTCTTGGTATATTTCTTCCCCTGCCAGCCTCAATGGTCTTGGATTTATAAACAAAATAAAGCTATATATTTTTAAGGAAAACCTAGTATGCCAGTAAGGCTTTTACATGCACTAACACTGATAAAACACAGTCAACATAGCTTGACACAGATTAGTTCAGAAAATACAATAAAATAGATGGAGGGAATATACTGTGCTCATTATTCAGTGGCACTTCCTAAAGTGCTGCAGTACATAATGGTTATTTGCATTCTAGTGCAATCGGTGTCTGCTCTGATGAAGGGCTCTGGTAGTGTCGTTGATTCTCCCTTCATAGAAGCAACTTATTAGAACCCCAAACCTGCTCTGTTTTGCAAAATGGTTGATACATTTCTGAAAGTTATACCCAAGAGATCCTTGGATCGCTGCTTTGATTATTTAAGATAGCCTTTTGCAGTAGCGTTAGAGCAGCCTCACTAAGATAGATCTGCCACTATTAACTGCTGTCGGTATTGCCAACCCCACTGTGTCAAAAGTCATGACACAAACTCTTAAAAATCAAAAGAGCTGGAATGTAAGTCATGAGATGCTATTTTTAGGGGGGTATGTGAGAGGGAGGATTATTTGTGACGGTGTGGAGGGCTGTGGGTATGTGTGTGGGGGGGTTGGATCCCGGGGAGGGAGGATCCCTGCACACCCTGGCAGGATGCGGGGTACTGTGGGTCAGGAGTGAGGGGCAGCAGCAGGGCTGGGGGGGCTGTGGCTTGGGAGTAAGGGACAGACACACACATGGCCAGACAGCCACCCACAGCTCTGTTGCATGACCCACCCTCCCCCCAGATCCCCATTCACCCCAGCCCCTGCCCACTCCCTTCCCCACCATCGGGGCCTCAATCAGCCCCCCCTGCCCCTTCCCTCTCCCCCCTGCCCCTTTCTCTCCAAAGACTTACCAGCTTGGCACTCTCTACACATGCTGGAAGAAAAAATCCCAGGATTTGATCTCTCTATCAGGAGATCATGAGTCAGAGTTAATTTGACTTGGAAATCAGGAGTCTTGTGATTTTTTCATGAGAGTTGGCTTTACTGTGCTGTGCTGGCCAGAATCTCTGAGACCACTCTCCTCTCCTATCCACAGCACATATTTTGCCCACTCCTGTCTTTCATGTGTTGGGAGAGAAGGGGAAACGGGTAATGTTTGCTTTGTACTACTTGCTTATTTCCTGCCTTAAGGGACAGCGCGTCTCCCTGACTAGGACAGCTGTCCAGCTGGTTTGTGCTGCTTTGGAGCCAGGACAGAATTTGGCCTCAAAGGCTTCTTCTTTTCATAGCTGTTTTTTTAAACTCCCTCCCCCACTTCCCTCCAAGGGGCAGCTTTTGGTCACTAACTTCTGCTTCAACGCTGGCAGCTCTTTCTTGGGCATGCCTAATGAGACTGGAAGGGAAAGAAAAGTGAAATCTGAAGCAGAAGCAGAAGCAAACCAAACAGTCTGCATCCTTTATAAAAATCTTCTCCCAAAAGCACTGTTCCCTTTTTCCTTGCTTTCTTTTGTCTTTTCCTGTTATGTCACAAGTTCATTTCAAATTAGAAAGTCCTTGGGACTCCCCACTCGTCTGTGCCAATAGAGCTGTATACATGGTAGCAAATAGTGTCGCTGAGGCAAGGACTTGAGCTACAAATGCAAACACAGGTCACTTTTGACACTTGAAATGAGTGCTTTGCCCCAGCTTTTCTAAAATTTAAAACCAATGCAGTCAGCTGCCACTCAGTGATACCAGGGCCTGGGCCAATCATTCTTGCGGTCTCTACAAAGCCTTTCCATTATGTTCAAGAGCTTGAGAAGAAAACTGCTGCTCATAAAATGTCGCTTAACTAGAAGTAACTTAGCAAGCCCAAACTTGACCATAAAATGAATATGAGCTGCCAGTATGATGCTACAGTTAGCAGAGCAAACAGTTCACTGGCATGCATCAACCAGTGTACCTCAAGCAAAACTAAGGAAGTTATTCTCCAGCTCTGCTCGGCATTGGTGAGGCCACAGCTGGAGGACTGCATCCAGTTCTGGGTGCCACACATCAAGAAGGATGTGGAGAAGCTTGAGAGAGCCCCGAGAAGAGCCACTCATGTGATTAGAGGCCTGAAGAGCAAGCTGTATGAGGAAAGGCTGACAAATATGGGACTGCCCAACCTAGAAAAGAAACTTTGCAGGGATTTGGTGGTAGCTTACAAATATATCCTGGGAGAGCATCAGGAGCTAGGTGAACAACTATTCACCAAAGCACCCGAGGGGAAAACCAGGAGCAACGGTCATAAACTCCTAGAAGAAGGTTTCAGTCTGGATATAAGGAAAAGCTTCTTCATCGTTCATGTGACCAGACTCTGGAACAGACTCCCAGCGGGTGGTGCAGGCACCTACCCTGGAGATCTTCAAAAGGAGACTGGACACACACCTCGCTGGGGTTATTTGATCGCAGCAGTCTTTCCTGCCTAGGGCAGGGGGTGGACCCCATGATCTCAAGCAGTGCATAGTCATCAAGAAGGCTCTACAGGGGTAATAAAACTCTGGGTGAACTTGGTGCCTGAGAACTGTGCGAGAGTGGCCCCCTCTGTTTATCCACAGGAGAGCTGCAGCATGAACAGCAACGGTGTAGGTTCCTCTTCCAACATAGTCAAACCCTGAGCTTGTGCAGGCACCTCCCAGAAGTGAGAGCAATTCGGTCTCTGTGGCTCAAATCCATAGTTAGACTCTTGAATAGAAGTCCTTCGAGAGTGAAACTGTGGAAATCAGGCCACTTTTGTCTAGGTGCCTGTAGGGATTTCAGTGACTAACTTTTTATGCATCCGGTTTAACATTTTAACTTAAAAGTAATAGCCTGTGCCTGTTAATAGCAACATCTTGGGGCCTTGGTGCTATTTTACTTGTAAGCAGCTCTTGCTGTTAAAGGGCATGCTGTGTGAATACATGGTAAGGAAGTTGTACCTAGGAAAATGCCGCTGGCAAGCAGCTTTTACTTTCCCAGATTTTTACAATTTCCATCAATTGTACATACAGATACTGCCACCTGGACTAAGGCACCAACAATAAGGTTACTGAGCTTAGTACTTGCCTGCACTGACAAGGTAAAAGTACTTTTCACATGTGCTGGCACTGACAAGGTAAAAGCATGTTTCACAGTTACAGATCAGATACAGGAGGAAATAGTTCTGTACAACTTGGTAGCCAGGCATTATAATCCAATATTTTTCTCTCTCTGATCAGAGTACTCATTCTGCAGTGAAGAGGGACATTTTATTCTGGGGCTTCCAGCCTAGTCTATTTTTTACCATTTCAACCACCTCTTCAAACTGTCCAAAACATGTGGAAAGGGGATTATGTCTGTACTTATCTTCCAAATGTTGCTGAAGCTCTGGAGTATAGTACAGATATGCCAGATGGTTCAAATTCATCTCTGTTTCTGCAGAAGCCAATGGGTTTTCTTGATTGTACGCACTTTGGGGCAGACCTTGTATTTGATATTTGTGCGTTGTGCAGCTTCAAGAGTGCAGCTGGCACTGAACAGATAAATAACAATGATGGGCATGATAGCGTGTGATAAGGAATAATAAATCCTCCAAGAATTCTCCATTTCAGTAAAATATTTACGCCAGGAAAAAGAAGTAACAAGTCACATGTCAAAGTTTTCTAGCATCCCTTGAGCAATAAGCAGCAATGCTGGTAAACAGCTCCCTGTAATTGATATTGCTGCATAAAAAGTGCAATTCAATTAGGAGCAAAACTGGAATTCATTCATATGCTGAAGATGTGAATGACAGATGATTCTGCAAAAAGCCAGGATCTGCCTGTTTAATTTTTCTTGTATTGAATTATTTCAACACAGTAGCATAGATCCCAGGCTAGCTGGGTTTTATATGGCTTTTTCAGTTACAGAATGCTGGTTAAATGATGGCACCTGGAACTAAACCAGACTGACTCCTCTAATTAGCTGTTTTGTGCTTGCCTGAATTCATGCCTGTCAGTCCAGCTTAGTTCCAGGCAAAAGTGCTGAACAGATAGCAAGAGGAAGACCTCTTTCACAGGAGTAACTGAATCATCTGTTATTGCTTCTAATCCAGCAGGGCTTTTGATCTGCAGTGAGAATATAACTCCTGTAAATGCACTTGTTTTCAGCATTATTTCATAGATCCTGCCTCATTCATTTTTCATGCTGCTGTTCTCTCACATTTTCTGTTGCAGTGACATCTGAATCAATATGAAAGTGCAGTAGGCTGCATGTAGTTATTCTGGATTGGTTTGCACCTTCTGTGTAAGGACAAGTTACCCCTTCCCTAATAGCAGGAGCAGTCCCGTTTTTCATGAAACATGAAGGGGTTAATTCAGAATGTAGCAGGCAACCCTTTACCTGGTTCTTCTATCACGAAGAAGATAAGAAGAGCAATACGGACTGTTCAATCCAAGTTCTTTCCACCCATGCCCTAAAAGTGATGCCATGTGGGACACTTCATACCTTCACTGAGTGCCTGGCCTGGTTTGTTGGACAGCATGCTTTGACCTGAGAGTAGGTTCTTAAAATGTCTAGTCACTGGGGGAAAAGCCACCTTTTTCTTTTCAAACTCAAGACCTACAGGGCTAGTGCCAGCTCTTGCAGCAGAACCAAGCTGCATGTTTTAGGGGACACTCTCCTAAAGAGACTTTTTCAGTCTTGCTTCCTTTACTGTCTCTTGCTTTTACTATGGCTTTTGGTAAGCCCATATTCCCTGTAAACTCCACGAAAAATGGGTTATATTTTTTTAGTGCTTTGTTGTCCACAATGCCTTATGATTGCCCATGGCTGTCGTTTCCTTTGGCATCAGTGAACTTTATGGGTGCGTCCAGATGAGCGCGGTCATGTAGTATGTGGCGCCACAAACATGTTTGCAGCGCCACATACCTCACAGTCTAGTGTTCTCCACAGTGCAAGGGCACACTGCCTGAGCGTGCAGTGCACTGGGGTTTTTTTCCAAGGGTTTTTTTGACCTCTGGGTTATCCAGGGGTCAAAAAAAAACAACTATGGGGAGAAAAAAAACAGTGTAACAGATGCTCGGGCAGCGTGTGCTGCTGACAAGTGGAGCCGGGCCACCTGGAGCTGTGCTCTACTGCTGGCCAGGCTCTGCACAGCACAATCACTGTGGCTGCAACTCCAGAAGGCCCCTAGGACCCCAGGTAAGGCTACTGGGGTGAGCACAGTTGCTGGCCCCAGCCTCCCCTACCCCACCTGGGGCATCTTGCTGCACACCAAAGCATGCATGGCAAAGGCATTCCCTGGGGACAAGTAGCTGCGGTGCAAAGTGCTCCACTGCTAGTCGTTCCCAGGGAGCCAAACATCCATGCACATCTGGACGCACCCTATATGTTTGCCCTTCGTGCTCTAAGGAGAGAATCCTCCAGTAAATCATTGATATGATGTCTGTTGATGATGTCTGTATCCTTTTCCACATCAGGGTTGTTAGCACCACAGCTGGATCAGCGAGGAGCAGTGCTAGAAGAGTAAGACAGACAAAGACCGTGTCATGAATGACACTGATAGAGAATATTAGTGACATGTGAAGCAATGTTTATTTCATGGTTATTTAGCCATGTGCAATCATAGGGCATTGTGGACAACAAAGCACTAAAAAAATATAACCCATTTTTCGTGGAGTTTACAGGGAATATGGGCTTACCAAAATCAATAGTAAAAGCCCAATACTAAAAGTCTACCCGAGGCTGCCAGGAGTCTAGGTATAGTGCTGGGAAGAATGATCTAGAGACTGAGCCAATTACTTGTAGCTCAGGAGACCCGGGTTTGGTGTTCGGCCATAGACGTTCTTTGTTATAGTCATTTTGGTCCACCCACTTGCTTCTTTTCTGTGCAAGCCCACACCCAACAAATATGTATAGACTATCAAAATGCCCGTCATGAATGACAGGGGGAGGGGGGGTGGGGATGGAGACCAGCTTCTGGCCCCGTGTCCTTCCCCCACCACTCTGGGTCCAGCCCCACTCCCCTGCCCCACCACCACTATGGTTTATGCCCTGCTATCCCTGCCACTCTGGGTCTAGCCCTGCACCCCACCCCCAATGCTGCTCCATGTGCAAGAGGGGGTGGCATGCGGCCACGGGGC
Source organism: Alligator sinensis (assembly GCF_000455745.1). Lineage (NCBI taxonomy): Eukaryota > Metazoa > Chordata > Crocodylia > Alligatoridae > Alligator > Alligator sinensis. Next base: position 354,127 of record NW_005841905.1, read on the forward strand.
GTGATGTCGGGAGCAGTCATGGCACAGTGGGTGTTCGCTGGCTGCGTGGTGTGAGGAGGGGCCCCGAGGTCTGCCGCAGGGGGCATGGTGCGCAGCCGCAGAGCATGGTGTGAGGAGCGGCCCTGTCAGTGGGAGCACCCACTGGATGTGGCCACATGGCGCGGGGAAAGGTGTCGGGGTGTGGTGGCTGCATGGCGCTGGCGGAGCACCTGCCATATGCAGCCACGTGGCATGAGGAGTTGCCTCCGGGTGTGGTGTAGGCTGCGGGCAGTGGCACAGGGAGCAGCCACAGCACAGGGAGCGCTCGCTGGCTGCTTGGTGCAAGGAATGGCCCTGGCATGTGGCACAGGGCATGTGGGGGTATGACAAGTGGCTGCGTGGGGAGTTGGCGCGTGGCCACAGGGCATGGCGCAAGGAGTGGCCATGGCATGAGGAGCACTTGCAGTCTGTGTGGTGCAGGGAGTAGCCCCGGGGTGTGATGCAGGCCGTGCAACAGCATGGGGCAGGTGGCATGCAACTGTGGGGCATTGTGTGGGGAACACTCGCTGGCTGCGTGGCATGGGGGGAGCACTTGGCAGCTGTGGCTGCATGGCGTGGTGAGCGTCCCCAGGGTGTGGCACAAGTTGCAATGGGGGGGCATGGCACATGGCTGTGTAGGGGGGTGGTGCACAGCTGTGGGGTGTGGTGCGGAGAGCAGCCACAGCACAGGAAGCGCTTGCTGGCTGCATAGTGTGGGGAACGGCCCTGGGATGTGACACAGGAGGCGTGGTGTGTGGCTATGTGGGGTGCAGGCGTGGTGTGGGGAGTGGCCATGACAGGGGGAGCACCTGCCGGCTGCCACAGCATGGTGCATGGTGCGTGGAGGGCATGTGGGGGTGGGGGGGGAGATATGGTATGCGGCTGAGCAGGGGCGGGATAGTGTGCGGCTGCAGGGCATGGTATGGGGAGTGGCCACAGCATGGGGAGCACTTGATGGCTGCATGGCACAGGGAGCAGCACCAGAGTGTGGCACATGGAGCGTAGGGGGCATGGCATGTGGCTGCATGGGGGTGGGTGGCATTTGGCCTTGGGGAGTGCGGGGCATGATGCCGGGGGTGTGGGGGGGGGGGGTTGGCATGTGGCTGCAGGGTGCCGTGCAGGGAGAGGGTGCAGGGGGCGCACCCTATCCCATGGCCAAATGTTACAGCCGGTGGGTGGTGCCCACGACCCCTACACCGACTCCCCGCGTGACACTCTACAGTTGCACACCTGCACGCCATGGCCCCCTCATCCACCCTGCTGTCACCACATGCTCTACATGCCCCGCAGCTGCAGCCGGCGGGCACTCCCCATGCATGAGGGGGGCATGGCACACAGCCGCAGGGTGCCATGTGGGCAGTGCCTGCACCCTCCTGCCTGCTCCCCATGCGGCACCCTGCAGCTGTGCTCCCTGCACCCCACCATGTGCCATGCACCACGCCCTCATATAGCCACAAGCCACACCTCCCTGCGTGCCACATGCTGCACACCCCACACAGCCACACACAGCCACACACCCCGCGGCACAGCCCAGAGCCAGTCCCCACTGCCCTACAGCAGGGAGCACACCCTGGCCCCGACTGCCTCCACCACTAGTTCCGCCTTCACCTGCGTGTCTGCTATCTGTAAGGCTCCGGGCGGCGCACACGCAATTGGCCCAGAGCATTATGGACAGACAGACGCACAGATGGAAGTAGTAAGGCTTTTATTATTTTAGAATGGCTTGGAAGTCTCCTAAGTCTATTCCAGGGAGGCTCAAAACTGTACCAGGAAACATAGTCAGGAACCCTCTAAAACATCTGTAATAGCTAATTACAGAGTTTGGAAATTGGTGAGTGGGAACAAGTGGGCAGGGCCTGTTACTCAGTAGTGCTTCTGGGCTCAGCAAGGTGGTGGTGGAGACATGGCCTTAGTGTCCATGTGCTTGCCTTTCCCCATCTGTAAAATGGGAATTATAGCAGGATGTTTTCCAGATTTGTCAACTATAGCATATAGCTATCTTTTAGTGCCGGGTCACAAGACAAATTTTGATCTGTTTCATATTATGTTGGCCTAATAAATGCAGGGGCATGACGGCAGGTCATTTGGATCTCCACAACGTACTGGAGTAGAATTTATGCAATGGGACAAAATGCTGGATCTTTCTGCTGTGGACGTTCCAGAGTGTTTAAGTCACTTTAATTGACTTTGTTCTTTCGTATATTGTGGACAAGCTCGCTTTGGCTCCAGTCATTTTCCAAGTAAAATTCTAACAAGCTAGAAACTGAACATAAATTCTTTCCTCAGGCCTGTGCAGAAGTATTTTTAACACTTTAAACAGTAGTAGCTGGTATTAAAATAAGTGGCCTGAATTATGAAATTCAGTGTGCCCTTTGGAATACTGTTCTTTTACACCAGAAAAATGGCTCTTTTTACAATGGAAGGTAAAATTAATAATTTAATAATTTCAAAAAATCAGTGTAGTATGTTATAATGACACATATTGTCAGGATAACCTAAATTACACTCATAGACTTGAGTAGTTTCCCTTGGGCACTAGTACAAGCCTCACCTTCATTAGGAACAAATAAAACCAGACTAGACTAAGTTATACAAAACATATTTTTTTCTTTTTTAAACTTTATTAATAAATTCAGCTACGAAAATAACAGTTCCAACATTCAAAAATACATCTAGTCCCCCAAAATATACACAACAGTACCAATCTCCCACCAACAGTAGTACCACAACCCAAATCAATGTCCACAGAAGACTTGTGTTCCCTTCCCCTTCCTCCCAGCTCCCCAACACCTCCATCTATGTAAGCATTTGTGTTTCTTCATCTCTGTAAAATAATTCACCTCCTCCTCTTCCTCCACACAACTTTGGATAATACAGATGTTACTGTCCTCCACTCATCTCTACCCCCCAAGCCTCAAATTCATTCTCAAGGATTAGCTCATAAAAACCTGTGCTTCAGCATTCAAAAAAGTTTCTGAAAGTTTCTGGTTTGGGGTCAGAAGATTCTTTTTTAGCAAATTCCAAACATTTCCGTCAGATTTCCAAGTAAGCATCTTTTTGCCTTCTCCCCTGTAGAGTACTGTCTTGAAAAAATCAGCTTTTCCATTATTAAGACTTCCCAAATGTTTTGAAACCAGTCGGTGATTTTAGGGGTGCCGTTTCTCTTCTAGTCATTTGCAATTGTAATTCTTGCAGCCATTAAACCACGTGAGAAATTCTAGGGAACAATCAAGGACTAGCAAGCGAATGGATTGTAGTAGCTGACCTAACAGCTGTTACTAATTTCCATTTCTAACCACTTTTTTCATGAAAAGTCACCATGTATTTTCTGCTCTCTTTTTAATAAGCAAATGATGTGTTCAAGGTCAAGCAGTGTCAGCAGAAGAGCCCAGAAACCCAACTTTCAGCTCTTGATGCCAACTCCCAGACAAGATTCTCTTCTGTCAGACATATTATAATATAATAAAATATTTTAAATGAAACAGGGCATCATTTCACATGAAGAAATCTAATTTACAGTTGTGCCCTACATAACCGTCAGTGATATTAGGTTACAGAATACAAGATAGTTCATCATCCAGAACTTAAAAGCACAATCAGAGCTCCACACTAAATGGTACATGTATTGATATATACGTTAATGTAACAAGGCAGTTAGAAATTAAGATGACCCTGATTGAAACCAGGACAAGGACTTCCAAGCAACCAGTTCTATTTGCAGGCCTAAAATAGCCTCGCTTCATCTTTTCAGTTCTGCAGCAAAGAAAAATATTTCTTTAAATTAAAGAACACCCCCCAAAAACCTCCCAACAGCCTCCAAAATTGATATAGTTGTTTATTCAACTGGACACCTCGGATCATAGATCTGATTAGAATTCAGACGGCTTAGAGAACAGCTTGCTCAGAGAATAAAAATGTAAAATGCATTGCATTCAGTAATGATGAAATGTCTAAAGTTCAAAAAACCTTACATAGGCCAGGACAGGATATTAAAATAATATGTAAAAAACACCTCAGTGTGCCAGGAAAAATCCATCTCTCTGATGTGAGAACGAGAGAGAGATTTTTGGATTGTAATCCCAGGTCTCACAGTTCCATGAAATGGTTTTCTGCTATACTTGAAGTGAGATTGTATTGTGCATATCAGTGTTGGCAGTTAAGCGTTCATACAGAGATTTGAAAACTATGAGATATCATACGACCTTTGATTAAAAAAAAGTTTAAACAGATCTTCCACGTTGCTGTCAGTGCAGCCAAATGCTGTATGCCCTCCATTCCAATGGACTTTTGGGGCTGGTGGCTTAGTAAGTACAGTAGCGCTAGAAAATCCTGAGCGTAGCATGGGACTTTACTGGACATTCTTCATAGAAACATAGTGTTACGTATAGGAAATTTGTTATACAAGTCCCTCCCTTGAAATCAACTTACTATGCCAAAAAAAACCCCTCTAAGTCTGCTGCCCTGTGGCTACATCTACACGCGCACCTGACTGCACAGTTGTTACTGAGCAGTCATTTAGTATTTTTATTTAGTTGTTACTACACAACAAGCAATGAGATACTGCGCAGTAGCGTCAGCATCACGGTTTGTGCCTGCTGATGCTACACTGCCATAGCGATGAACTACGTTGCCGTAGCTCGTTTGCTACAGCCCGTAGCATCTTGTGTAGATGCACCCTGTCTTTATTAAGACTCACTTTATCATATGTCCAAGCAGCCACTGCAAACAGCTGTTATTGGTCTGCCAATATTAATATGCAAAACAGAAATACATTATCCTCATAAACCACGCATATATGCGCACAACTACAATATTTAAAATGTTTCACGACTGTTTTATTGTCCCCTCTTTCACTTTCCTCTGCAGTGTTTGCTTTGCCGACTGACTGTATCTTTTCTTAAGCTAGAAGGAATGATAACCTATTACTGTACATTAGCTCCTACAGCCATGATGCTATGATGTGATAGAGGCCTCTAGGTATCACGGTAATAAATATCTAAGTTTTAATTTAGTTTTATGTTGAAGAATTTCTTAAAATATTTTTCAGCCACTGACTTCTTGGTTAAAAGCATCTCTTTGGTTGCTCTCATGGATTTGAGAGAAGAATTTGGCTCTTAATAAGAGGTATTGGCAAGACATTTGGCTGAATTCACATAGCTTTCAGCAGGTCAGTGTTTTGCAGTTTGGAGATTTACACAAACATAGTGTACAACAGTGTTTCCATTTTCTTTCCTAGTGACTCTAACTGCAAACATTTCTAACATTGATCCCACCTCCTCAAACTGTAAGAGATTAACTGCTTGGGGATCAATGCACTACAGGTAACATATAGAAGCCTTCAAGCTTGAATCTGGAGACGGGCATACTACTTTCGATGCATTTATGGAGCAGCCCTTGAGATCAGCTGGATTTCTATGAAGATCAGTCTGTCATTTTACCCTCTGTGGGTTGCTCACATTGTGGGAGAAAGTTCCAGCTTCCATATCTAGAGAACTGCCTTGCCCCCAGAACCTGCCCTTCTTCTCTGTCCTTCTCATTTTCTATTAAAGGCTTTTGAAAGGGGAAGAATAGTCATGCTTCAGCCTGGCAGGTCGTTCACAACATCAGTAGAGCAGGTCTGCATCCACACAGGCACCTTCCACCTTCAAGGTGGCTAGGAAACCAAGTGGTTGTCCTCATCTCCCTGTGAGGACATCTAGGAGAAAGATCGTCCTACAGTGCTCTAATAGGAGCATTTCACAAACGTTCTTAGTATGTTTTCACTCTCATCCCTGTAGATGAAGAGCTGAGGCAGAGAGAAATACAGAGGTTTCAACTGAAGATCATGTTTCAGAAATATGGTGGCCAAGCTGGGAAGTGTATCCAAATCTTTTATGATATATAAGTGCTCTTGCCCTCTGTGACTTCTGCTATCACCGGCTGCACTACAGGTCCCACAAACCCTTCCTGGTTCTTCCACCTCCTCAGCCATGAACGAGAGTGGAAGGATCCTGACAGTGCTCCTGGAAGTCCTGAAAACGTTGGACAAAGCTGAAGATAGACCATTCATAGCCCCCCACATTTTCCCTTGGGGGATGCCTAATGTTGGAAAGTTAAACAGAGCATCTTCCTTTCTGCAGTTTTGGCAGGGCTTGCCAGGGATTGAGGTGCAGTGTAACAGGGTTTGCAAGAATGACTCTACCACTGTATCTACCTTGTTTGGGGGCTAGGTTTTGGGGCTTGGCTCATTTTAACTGCATTTCCCAGATACTGATCTAAATACCTCTTCTGCTTGTCTCTCAGCAGAACATAGCCTAAACTGGATTAAAACTGCATCTCTGGGCATGTCTACAGAAGACGCTATGTCGCTGTAACGATGTGCTACAGTAACGTAGCGTCAGCAGGCACAAACCGTGATGCTGCAGCTCCATTGCCATAGCAATGTACTCCCTCATTATAGCATGCTGCTACGGCAATGTAGTGGTTAAATATAACCGTGCGGCGCCAGCATGGCGCAGTACGAGCTGTTATTGTGCCGTCATTTCGTACTTCCTATCAAAGGAAGTACTACAGTCCTTCCAAAAGGAAGTATTAAATGCAGGAACGACAGCACCATAGGGGCACATGTAGATGCACCCTATATGCTCTAATCTCAGAGGCAACCATGCTCTCTATATGCCATATGCTTAACTCACTGAGGAGTGATTTAGCCACCTACCGGCCTCATCTACACGAGACACTGACTGCACAGTCATTACTAGAAACAAGTACTAAATGGCTGCACAGTAACTGGAGTTACTGCACGCTAGTGTTGCCAAATGGCTTTCTTGTGATGCTGACTGCGCAGTAGCCTGAGACTACGGTGCAATTGCATCATCTCACACTGTCTGCCATGCAACTCTACTGCGCAGTAGTCATGGGCTACTGCACAGTCAGCATCTTGTGTAGACGCAGCCACTCCGAATATCCATTGCAAAGATCCATCTCTTTAGGATGAGCTGAAACTGTGATCTGTGATCTTAAGGATTTATCACCATGATTCTCTAAAATTTGCTGAGCATGTGGAAGGTTTGCATGAACCCACCAGTGAAGTTTGTAATGGATGGCAGGGCTTTGTCATCTACAAAGAAAAGTGAAGCTCCACTGAACATCTCCTTGCCCCCATTCCTCCACCTTTAGCTGGTAAATATCTCCTTCCCACCATGTAAAATTTGGTAAAATATTGATCATTTCTGGAACCTTGGTGTCCCGACTCCATTTTAAAATCTTACTGTTCATTCCCTTGCTGCCAAAAATATACTTCAATAATAATGTTGAAAAAGAGTTGGAAATCAGGTCTTAGTATTTTCATTGAACACCTCTCTTTATAGTTTTCTTACAATCTATTTGAAGAATGACAAGATCTGGCATAACTCTGTCAGATGCATAAAGAATACCAGTGACAAGAGAATATATTGGAACCACTTGAACATCAATGGGTAGATTATTTTATAGATTCAAAACAAAGGGTCCATCACTGCCGTATTCATTAAATAACACGTACTTCATCAGCAGAAGGCTTTAGTGGCTCATATGGTTATCGCTCTTGTTGACAGAAGGATGATGAAGGGAAATGGATAACTTTTCTGTACAGTGCTTGTACAGCCTTTCTTAAGCACCTCACATCTGCCTAAAAACGTGTGGATAGATATGTTGATTCCCTTCAGTACAGACATTTATACTTGTTCCCAAAACAAAATAGCAGAGAACTTTTCTCTCTTCTTTGGTTTCCAGTTACCCAGGACTCTGCTTCCAGGTTTGTTTAGCAAGGGATGAGCCAAAGAGCATGAGATGTGCTATCTTCGAGGTTTTCGACTGGCAAAGGGAATGCTAGAAATCTCAAGAGAGGCGGTTACAAATTTGCAGCCAAGGGACCTGAACTTTGCTTCAGCTGAATTAAGTGTCAAAACATCCATGTAGTTCAACACAGGCATCTTCAAGCCCAACTTTGACAGACATATGGAAGTCAGGTAGTTTGGGAAAGTAGATGTGAGGTTCAGGAAGTGGCCTGAGACTCATAATCTGGATTCAGTTCTTCACTGTGCTACAAAATTCCTGTGTGACCTTTTGCAGATCACTTAGTCATTTTATGTATATGTATATATGCTTCATTATCAACTGGGTTGTTTGGACAATACACCTGTTAGTATGCATAAGGCTTGGAATATTATAGTTATTGAGGCCATGTAAATAAGTGGTTGGCTAAATATGCTAATAAAAGTATTTTCAGGTATTAGCAACATTAAATATCATTGGTCCCATAGTGGTTCCCACAAAAGTCTCTGGCAGGAGAAATAGTCAAACCTGACAGTTCCCAGAGTGTTGTCAAATGTATGCAACAAGGAAGCTTAGAAATTATTTTTCTCTACTCCTTTGGTTACAGTAATGTTAGCACTGTTGTTTTTTTGTGACAATAGTAGATAAATTAACTTCAGGCAGAAGTGTCATTTTGAAGTTGATTGTGGCCCTTGAAGTGAGTTTTCCAAGGTCAGACTGCAGAACTGTACAGCTTTGGATTGCTTGATTCTACCTCTGTGATAAGTAAATTATTACTTGTCTTGTGCCGTCCATGAAACAATGATAGG
>NW_005841905.1:362767-364584 GCF_000455745.1 Alligator sinensis
AAGAGCGGGAGGCCTATGGTTCTGTCACTGAAGCAAGACTCAGGAAATCCAGGCTCTGGCAAAGACATCCTACATGGTCGTGGACACTATAGCTCACTTAATAACTTTGTGCATTTGTTTCCTATCACTACATGGAGATCACATTACTCCCTTTGGTTTGGCTTGCTACTAAGAACATAAGCCCTTTGGGACTATCGCTTCTTGTGTGTCTATACAACATAAGTACATGGGCACTAAAGGCACTTCTTGAATGCAAATAATACATGAAAATGATGCCCAGCCTGAACATGTGATGGTTTCATCACTCCTGGAAAATGTTGGTGAGCATTTCTCTGACATGCACCAATTCCTAAGGATGAACTGTTTGACTACTCCCTCAGACAGCCTGGTTTGCTCACGAGAGTAGAATTCTTCCAGAAAAAATACGGAGACGTTATTACAAAAAAAATAGTGTGTGAAATTCGTTGTGAAGAACCAGTGAGGTCTTGTTCAAGGACAGACTACAGAGTGGTTTTTCTCTTTCCCCTATCAGCGAGGCTTTCATTGCAGTGTTATCAGTTTAATAGAAGTTTGAGCCTGATTTTGAGATGGTTTTGTATTTAAAAATAGCAGAAATCCTAACCAGTGCAATCTGTGAACGGAAGTCCATTCATATTGACTGCCCCCCCCCCCCCCAACGCTGAGGCCAAAATATGGGATCAGGATTGTAAGACCTCAGTCCTACACTTGGTCATTTAAATTTGAGTAGAGATTCATTATAATCATTGGTCTCTAGGTGAGTGAAAATATTTCTCCCCAGACACAGAATTGGACCATAAATGTGAGGCACAAATCGCCAAAATAAAAAGGAGCAGAAGACTTGAAATGCTCTAAGGTACCTCCCTGTAAAAGTGTCAATAGTTTAATGCAATAAGCATCTAGAACATTAGGCTGGGGCAGAGCGGTGATAAATTTGGGTGATGTTGCTCATTCAGGTGACAGGCTATGCATGCTGGAAATGATGGGGGAAACAGGACATCGACTTAGAATTCTGCCCTGGAATCGGGAAATAAATAGAGGCAGTAAAAATACAAAGGAATAAATTGATTTTCTGTCATCCGGTGAAGAAATTGAAAATGCACTCACCTATCTGGGGGGAGGGTTTGACAAGGAGGGAGGATTGCAGTGGAATTTAAAAAAAAAAAAAAGAAAGGCAGGGTGGCATACAGCATCATTTAGGGCTCGCTGGTTATCTGACATTTATTATAACAGTTTTGGGATGTGCAACGGCAGACACGTAGCGCAGAGTTACAAAGTGGGGAGGCTTACAGCGTATCAGCTTATTCCCTGTAAACATGCCATGTTTCTGCTTTATCCGGTGGTATGTTAGTAGATGCAGCATTCAGGTATAAATTGCCCCAATGTATACAGCAGTGCTCACATAAAATAGTTACCATGGATACATAAGTCCTCCCCCTTGTTTGCCTCAGTATAATTTGTTCATATGTCTGTACTTGTAAGGAGATTTTTATCTACACAGGATGCTTTGAAAATGGGATATTTAATCAAAAAGATCTAATTATTCCAAATACTTCTGTTACTAAAGCTTAATTTTTAATACCATGCTGGCATTCAATAAAAGCAAATGGCACCGCAGAGGTCTGACCCTGGTTGCAAAACCATTTAAAACATTCATTTTCCATAGCTTGTAAGGCAGGCTCAGTGAATGAAGAAACCCTGATGTATTTTACATGAATCAAGCTGTTTTGTTGCTATTAAATGATAATGCTTTAAAAGGATGTTAAATCTGCCAAGAGAGGCTTCTCGTGGCTCTTTCC
>NW_005841905.1:364615-365985 GCF_000455745.1 Alligator sinensis
AAGGCAGATTTTTGGTGCCTTTTGCCGTCCTTCCCCCAGGCTGCGAGAAGAGACTATGGCAAGAGACCAGCGTGGCTGCCCGCGGGCAATGGGAAAATGGGCAAGCGACCAAAGAAGCCGGGCAGCAAATAGCCAGAACCTGCAGGGTCAAAGTAAGGAGGTCAAAGAGATTTAAAATATGTTGGCCACAAAAGAAAAAACAAGAGGTTCACTGTTAACAAGCCAGGGGGGACTCTTAACAGAAGATACAAAGAAGATGGAGCTACTCAACAGCTACTTTGCCTCCGTCTTCACAAAAAAATTTAAGCTGCATCCAGACACTGAATAAGGATTATTTGGATAAGGAAAGGGACAAGCGGAGGGATGAGATAACAAAAGAGAGAGAGAGCTTTTGCTGGTCTGGATGAATTCAAGTCAGCATGGCCTGATGAACTTCAAGGAAAGGGCCAACATAGCGACCCTGTTTAAAAGGAAAACCCGGGGAACTGCAGACTGGTTAGCCGCACCTCAGTACCTGGGAAGTTACAAGGGCATATCCTAAGAAAAGCCGTTTGCGAGCATCGGAAGGAGGTAAGGCTGATCGCTAGCAGCCAGCATGGAAATTTTAAGAACATGTGGTATCAAACAAACTCGATCCCCTACTCTGACAAAGTTACTTCTTGGGTGGATGAAGGGAATGCTTTGGATATAGTGTATCTGGATTTCAGCAAGGCTTTTGACAAGGTCCTACATGGCCTACTCACAAACAAATTGGAGAAATGTGGGCTGGACAAAACTACTGTAAGGTACAAGTTGTAAATTTAGATTTCATAGATTTCATAGACATTAGGGCTGGAAGGGACCTCGGAAGATCATCGAGTCCAGCCCCCCGCCCAAAGGGCAGGAAGTCAGCTGGGGTCATATGATCCCAGCAAGATAAGCATCCAGTTTGCTCTTGAAGGTGTTCAATGAAGGCGCTTGAACCACCTCCGGTGGCAGGCTGTTCCAGACCTCGGGGGCTTGGACAGTAAAGAAATTCTTCCTTATGTCCAGCCTGAAATGGTCTTGTAGTAGTTTATGACCATTCGACCTAGCCGTCATCCCTTGGGGCGCTCTGGTGAACAAACGTTCCCCCAGATACTGGTGGTCACCCCTGATAAACTTATAGGTGGCCATCAGATCCCCCCTGAGCCTGCGCTTTTCCAGGCTAAAGAGCCCCAGGGCTCTCAGCCTGTCATCGTAGGGTCTGCTTCCCTGACCTCTGATCATGCGCGTTGCTCTTCTCTGGACTCTCTCAAGCTTCTCCACATCCTTTTTGAATTGTGGAGCCCAAAACTGGACACAGTACTCCAGCTGCGGCCTCACTAAGGCCGAGTACAAGGGGAGAATGA
>NW_005841905.1:366792-377412 GCF_000455745.1 Alligator sinensis
TCCTTCACGAAGTCAGCATCAATGGAGGGCAGGGGATCACCCTCACCCGGACTTCCCTGTTCTGTAGCGGGCATGGGCATCCCATGGAACTGATGAAAGACCGACGCAAAGTACCTATTTAATAGGTTGGCTTTTTCCTGGGCGTCAGTTGTCAGTTGCCCCATCTGGTTCAGCAGGGGTCCAATGTTGCCCCTGCTTTTCCTCCGGCTCCCCACATATCTGAAAAAGGACTTCTTATTGTCCTTGATGCTCAAAGCTAGCTGGAGTTCAGTTGCAGCCTTGGCTTTCCTGGTCTGCTCCCTACAGGACCGGACCAGTGCAGAATAATCCTCCTTGGAGGTGACTCCCATCCTCCATCCTTTGTAGGCCTTTCTTTTTAGCCTCAGGAGGTCTGCTAGGTCCCTGGAGAGCCAGGGGGGCTGCTGTGCCCTCTTGCTGCCTTTCCTCCGAGATGGAATAGACTTAGTTTGTGTATTGAGGATCGCTCCCTTGAGGAGCAACCACTCTTCTTGAACTCCCCTCTCCCCGTGGTCATGGTCCCTTAGGGCCTCACTGACAAGCCTCCTGAGCTTGTCAAAGTCAGATTTCCTGAAGTCAAGGACTTCCGTGTTGCTGACTGATTTGCCAGCTTTTTGGCGGATTATATCAATAAAACATTGTGTGTGTATATGTATATATGTATATATAGTGGTGTTTCATTTTAATCATGGAAAAAAGTGGATTTGGGGTTTTTTAATTGGAGAATTTGGGTGTTTTTTTTAAATCAGAGAATTTGGGAGTTTTAAACGGAGAAAACCAGGATCCCTGGAAATTATTAAAAGATCCAAGGCAGAATGGAAGGATGTTTTGAGTGGAGTCCCACAGGGGTCTGTCCTGGGCCTGTTGCTAGTCAACATGCTTATTAATAATTTGGAGGCTGACATAACTTGCTCAAGAAGCTTTCCTTCAGATGACATGAAACTGGAAAGGACTGTGAACACACTGAAGGATATGAGCACAATTCAGAAGGATCTTGACAGATTAGAAAGCTGGGCTGAAGCTAACAAGATAAAATTCAATGCTGACAAGCGCGAAGTGCTACTACACCTCTAGAAGAATAATTCCAAATACAGGTACAAAGTGGGTGACACATGCCTGGATGGCAGCACTATAGTCTTGGGAGTCTTGGTAGGTCACCGACTCAATATGAATCTGTAATGTGATACAGCTGCACAAAAGGAAAATGTGATTTTTGGGATGCATCAATAGAAGTATTACATACAAGACACAGGACATAATAGTGCCTCTGCTCAGCACTGGTTAGACATCATCTAGGGTATTGTACGCAATTCTGTGCTCCACATCTTAAAAAGGACATAGAGAAGTTAGAGAGGGTAAAAAAATATGATAAAGGGCTTGGAAAGGAAGAGGCTAAAGGAGCTAGTCATGTTCTCTTTGAGGAAAAGGCACTTAAGAAGGTACATGATTGCAGTGTTCAAATACTTGATGGGCTGCTGTAAAGAAGAGAGAAAACACCTTTTTTCTCTTGCTGCAGGATGCAGACCAATGGCTTAAAGTTGCAGCAAAGTAAGTTTAGATTGGATTTTAGGGAAATCATTGTTAGCACAGTGAGGCAGCGGAATAGACTTTATAAGGAAGTTTTGGAGGTATTCAAGAAGAGGCTGGACAGCCACTGGTCAGGGATGATCCATGCCTGTGTTCTACTTTGGATATTTCTCATGATTCTGGGCTTTGCTGGTTGCCACACTGGGCTGGGGGAAAAATCTCCCCCCTCCCCTCCCCTCCCCATTGCTACATGAACTTGGGGGGTTTTTAAGCCTTCCTCAAAGGAACCAGGTTAGGCTGCAGCCAGGGCTGGGGATTTTGAATAGGGTGTGCCAATGCTCTTGCTGAGCCCTAAAGCCACAGGTTCCTAGCTAGAGGGTCATGTCCCCCCACCTCCCTCCCTGCTCAGGGTCAGGTGATCACCATATTCGGGGTTAGGAAGGAATTTTATCCCATGGTCAGATTTGTATGGACTATAGGAGGTTTTACTTTCCTCAGTAGCAAGGGGCATGGCCCTTTTCCAGGGATCCCCTGAGCCTATATTAACAACCTTTACAGCAACAGGACACTAGCTGCTATGGTCTCCTTGCTTTACACGTGGCAGGTTAGGGTTTTGTCATGTGTTGTGTCAGGGTTGATGCTGGAATTTTGCTGAGAGTTACGACTATAGATTTGTGTAGGATTAGGGTTACCATACATCCGAGTTTCCCTGGACATGTCCTCTTTTTGGGTCCTCCCATTTCTGTCCAGGTTTTTTTTCAATATCAGTAAATGTCCGGGATTTTGCTTTACCTCTGCCCCAGCGAGGAGCTGCTTGGGAATGGGGACAGCGGGGGAAGGTGATTGGAGGCTGGCACATCCCGTGCTCTGTCCGTGAGCCTGGCAGCTGCAAGCAGGTTGTGTGTGTGTGTGCATGTGTGTGGGTCTGCGTGTGCCTGCCTGTGCTGGAGCTGTGCATGCTTGCTGGCACTGAGGCTGCAGCAGGGCAGGGAAAGGAGGTGGGAGGGTTCTTCAGGGGCAGCAGGGAACTGCATGGACAGCAGGGCTGGAGGGGGCAAAGGGGCTGGGGGTCAGGAGTGAGGGGTATCAGCATGCTCTGGGGGGCAGGGTACCGTGGCTTAGGAGATGATCTATGGACGTCCCTTCTAGCCCTGCTTCTCTATGATTCTAACTATCTAAAGCACTGTGGCTAAGGACAGGCATTACACATAAACCAGTTTAAATGATCAGAAACTGGTTTAAACCTGTAACAGAACAGATATTCAGTGCACATAACCAGTTTGAAAATGGCTGAATTTTGAAATAAACCTGGTTGAATGTAGTATCAGACTTAACTGCTTTGGGTCATACTGGCTTATGTAATGTCTGTCCCAGACCCCTTCCTGTTTTAAGTTAAATCAGAGTTTCCCAGCATCCCAGTATGCTCTCTGGTCTGGGTGGGGCTCTCTGCTCCAGAGAGCTGGGCTGTCCCCTCCCCTCTGCTCCCTGGCTGCAGCTCCGGCAGCGACGGCACGTACAGCGGCATCTGCCTGGCTTCCTCCTGCTCCCTTCCCCGCCCCCCACCCCAACTCCCTGCTCAAGCAGGGATTCTCTCTCCCCACTGCCTTACACAGACACCTCTCAGCATTAGCAAGCTGGCTATGGCCCGTGCCATGGGAGACAGGACAAACGCAGACAGAACACTGTCCACTTAAGACTCTTTGGAGCTAATCAACAGGTAGCTGGTAACGTCCCTCTGTTCCTTCCTTGGAAACAGTTTTTTTAGAAGAGCTTGAACTAACGAGAGATCCTTTTGTTTTGCTGATGGGGTAATAAATGTTCCCTGTGTAACTCTCTGCTGTGTAAATCCCTGCTGGCTTTCTCATTGACCAGCGAGGTAGGGAACCCCTCCCTAATCGGAGCACCCTACTGGGGCCTGGCCATACTGCTCCTCAGCTCAGCATTGTTTAAGGGAAAGGAGGGCTGCTCTTGCACCCTCCCCCATCCCCCCTCCCCGCCAGCTGATAGCCTGAGTCACTGCAGGCATGTGCTTGCATTTCTGGAATGAAAAGGGAATGTCTATCCACCTCCAAATTGGTTCAAGCATTGCAGGTTAGACTAGCCTGCAAAGATTGAATCAATTCGGGCTCAGGCTTTTTAAATGTCCGTCCCTAACCTATCTGTTTAATAGAGGAACTTCCCTACTGGATTATATGTGTAGGCTAGGTAGTCTAGTATTTTGCAGATAGCGGTGCCCAGTTCTAGCTGCTTCAAAGGAAGCTTCAGAAAATCCTGCAGTACGGTGTCCTGGAATAACTAGTTGATAGGGAATTTTTTCCCCCAATCAATATGAATTAGTGGCTTGTCACTGCTTTCAAACTCTAAAGGGTTCTATCCCCTTCCCAGCCTTTTAGAGCAAAATCCTCATCCAACAGAAATTGAAGCAAAATTCTGATTTGTTTCCATAGCCCAGGATTTTACCCTTTGTACAGGCAGTCCTTGGACTTATGACACATTTGGTTCCTGAAAACCACGTCTTAAGTTGAAATGTTGTAACTCAGAACTGATTTTCCCATAGGAACAATGTTAAAAATGGGGGATCGGTTCCTGAACCAAGGCCCAATACCCTATTTTCACCAAAAATAACTCAGAATTTTGAACTCAATCAATTATAGATGAGTAATATAACTAAATTAATGTATTCATATTGTAAATAGCAATCATATTGATTTGGAAGGACTTATTTGAGGTGACTTTGCTGGACTTTTTGAAGGGTTCTTGGCTGGAATCTTCTCAGGAGTCTTGGCTGCAGGATTTTTTTTCTGGAGCCTTGTCTGCTTTCTTAAAGAAAGTAACAAAGGAAGTTTGGAGAGATGTTCTCCAGGGAGATGGGTGACGCAGCGAACTTGTTGTCTGGCATTGCGTGGCATTGGATCAAGTGTTGTAAAGTTGAAACTGACATCAGAAAGTCAAAACAGGGTGTCAATTTATAAATGTCATAAGTGCCATTCATTGTAACTCAAAATGTCTCAAGTCAAGGACTGCCTGTATTAAAAAAAAAAGAAAGAAAATTGCCAGGGGGTGCTTGCCCTACATCACCATGGCCATGTCTTGTTTCTGAGAGTGCCCCTCAAAGCCACCCCAAAAGGGGCCTCTAAAGCATGGGGTGGGGAAGTTATAATTCTTCCCCTCCCTAAGACCCTGTCCTTTTGGTTCCTCACACTTGTTCTCTGTGCCCCTGACTGGGGGAGCTAGGTTCGCGTTCAGCTCCTGAGAGAGGGACATTACGTCTTGTTGCAGAGGTCAAATGCAGCTTGAAGTTCCAAGCAGCAAACTGACATCCCTGCTTCAATAAAGACATTTACCACAGCAAAGGCCATCCACTGGCTTGTTGGCTCTCCTCCTTTCCAAAGGGTTAAGTGGTTCCTCTGTCCCCAATCCAGTCCACACCCCCAAAGATTGCTCCATTATTCTCTTTCAGTATACCCACTCCCAAGCCACAAAGCTGCTGCTCTGGTCTCTGCCTCCAGACTGTCTCCTTCAGACAGCGTCTTGCTTGTCCATCCCTGCTGCTTCCATTGTCCTGTATATTTCTCTCTATCTCTCTCTTGGACTTCTCCTAGGCATTACCTGAAATCCTCCCCTTTGCTGAAACGTCACCAAAGCTATTCAGGTCTCTGTAAATGGATGGATCTTCTGTCATGTAGGCCAGTGACTCTGGCTTCATTATCTCCATAAGCCATTCTTTCCTTCCCTGTAGGTTAGCTAAGGTGAAACTGAGGAGTGCAATTCTATTATAACACAAACCCAGTTAACATAGAAATATTATAGTAAACTCCACAGGCCATGACGCCACGGTATCTCTGGATGGTCTTGTTGTTTCCATAAATAGGTGTCTAACTCTTGGACCCAACCCTAAGGTTACAACAGAACTAGAATTAGAGGTTCCTATCTTCCATTGCACCCAGTGATAACGAGGTCCACAGGTTAATTGGGAAGGGGGGCAGTGTAATCATTGTTTCCATTTGAAATTTTCTGTCTTTCAGTTTTTTTGAATGTCTTCTTGTCCTAGAATTATTTTAACAGATGGTGAATAAAAAGTGCCGCCTTAGCACCATTCATTGTTTTGTAGAACTTTATTATGCCCTTCCTGCTTCAGCTAGATTTAATGGCCCCAGTATTTTCAGTCTGTCTCTGCATAGATGATTTTCATTCTTGTTACCTGTCTCTGAATCTCTTCTGTTATTGCTGTCTCTCACTAAAGACGTGATGACCAGAAGGGAACACACAGCATTCAGAGGGGGGTTATAGCATTGGCACATAATAGCACTGTCATATTTTCAGCTTTATTTTCCATGCTGTTGTTATACTTCTCTTTGTAATGAACACTTTGCTTTTCTTTTGCTTCCTGCTGCTAACTTTGTGGCATTGTCCACCATTAAAAAAACAAGTGTTGCCAGTATGAGTAATCAAGGGCAAATACATCCACGTAAATCCCATTACAGTGGTATGCACACACAAAAGGGAAAGGGTGGGTTCCTGTTCCCACTGAAGTCATGAAAGGGTAGCCAAGTTGTTTCAGTGCCATATCTTATGTTAGGGAAGGGCTGTACTACTTTATAAAGCAAGGGTAAAACAGAATATTGGAATTGATGTTCAAAACAAGTTGGATGTTTTGGGGTTTATTAAACAATTCTTACCATGCATTGATTAATTTGTATGAATCAGCTAAAAATGACTTCTGTTCTAATGTCCAAAAAGTCCAAAAAGTTGGAGCTATTACAAAAGTATGTCACAAAATCATTGAATCTCTTTGTAATGTGAAAGCCTGAGATGTGGTGTAATGTAAAGACATTTCTTTCTGATGAATAATGAGCATTCAAAAGCTTTTCCTTAATTTATAAGTCTACATTACACAGAAGTTTTCCATGTCCTGTTTCAGTTCTGTTGCATCTTGATTGTGGTTGACATTTTTAGGGTACAAGGAGCTATAGTTAGGAGGATGATTTTAAATTCTCTATGAGGTGCTGCAGATTGGCTCTGAATTATATGGAAGCTGCTTTCAAGTCAGAGCACTATTAATTTTCCATTGCAGCTATCTGATGCAACAAGGCCAGTAATTAGTGCAGTGATGCTTTGAAAGACATAAAAGATGAAGAAAAAAAATCAGTGCTAAGAAAATGCAAAACCCAGATTGCTATTCAGCTTTGTTTATTTTTCCCACAGATTCATTTAAAAGTAATATCATACAAAGTTATGGCAAAACCGCCTGTCTTCATTTGTCATGAGACTCCAGGCAAGGAATATGTTGCATCACTTGAATAATTCCTTCTGATCTGGGTGCTGATTATGTGTTCTTTGCAGAACAGAGGTATAACTCAGGCAGAGAATTAAAGTTAAGACTTAGTGTTGGATGACAGTGCCCCTCAGAATATACTGTGTGCATTACTGGTCATCAAACCATAGAAAAGATAATGTTGTATTGGAAAAACAGCCCTAGAGATTAATAATTCCACCTGAAGCAATAAAAGCAATGAGTCTGGAGAATTCTGCTTCTCCTTGTTATTCTGAAGAGAACAAATGCCTGTATTTTTTTCCTTCCCTTTTGTGGGGCCCTTCCATTTAGGAGATGTCTTCACCAGGCTTGAATGTAACCTATCAGGAGGTGTATGCTACCACAAACTAACTAGCTATAACAATATCAGTTTATAATATCCCACAATCCAAAGTCTGTAGGTTCTACAACATCACCAAACCCATTGAAGAGTCATGAGGCTGTCTGTCTGTGTCTGTACAGGTAGTTCCAATTGCCACTATATCTTTCATTTCTTTAGTTTTGGGTCTCCCATATTAAGTAAGCAAGTGCTATTATTTCCATTTTAGTGAAGGGAAGCTTTGCTCCTAGCAGGAGAATTGACACACCCCAATTGCAGTCCCCACTCTTAGCTGTATCCAGCACCCAATGTCTGTGGGGAGGCTTAAAAACACCCTGAACATCACTGAAGCCTGGAGGGACAGCTCTTGTGACTGGAATGTGAACATAGAGGGTAATGCCGTTTCAGAAGGGCACCAGTTCTTCTCTGTTGGTCTGGCCAAGATTCAAGATAGATGATCCCCTAGTTGACTATCTTCCACTTTCTGGAAGAGAAAGTTGTCCCCTACACAAGTTAGGAACCAGTTGACATTTTATGTTCGGTTTCATTGTTCTTTCATTGTTCTTCCAGCAGATATCTGGAAAATTGAAGTCTCCCACCAGTACCATCCTATAGCTTTTGGATAGATTTGTCATGTGCTTGAAGAGTGCCTTATCCACCTCCTCTTCCTGATTAGTTGTGCCACCTTTCATCTTCACCCAAATGCATTCTGCTTTGCCATCCTCTTCCTCCTGAACCAGGGAACAAGTATATACATGTTTTTGACATATGGAGCAACACTTCCACCTTTTCTCCCAACTCTGTCCTTCCGAAACAGCGTTACCCTCTATGTTCACATTCCAGTCATAAGAGCTGTCCCTCCAGGCTTCAGTGATGCCTATCATATCATAGCTCTTTCCACAGGCTGCAGCTTCCAGCTCATCTTGTTTATTCCCCATACTTCTTGCATTTGTATTTATGCATCAAATGTATTTTGACCCCCTTGCTTCCCTTTTATGGCACTTGTTGCAGTCCTGTAGTTCTCTAGCCCTTTCCCAGAGCTGAGTTACTTCTTCGAGTCCTTTCCCCTCTGGACTGCATGCTCTGTTACTGTGGGGTTTTGATGACTATTCCCAATGGACCCTAGTTTAAAGCCCTGCTTATTAGGTTGGTCAGATGATGCCCAAAGATGCTCTTCCCCATTCTCAGCAGATGGATCCCATCTTTGGATAGCAGCCCTCTTCCCAAGAACATCCACCCATTGTCGAAGAAGGCAAAGCCACGCATCGACACCACCATCTCTACCGCTCATCCAGTTGCCACCCCATATTTATACTTCCATTCATGCTGCCTAGTGAAACAGTCCTATATGGCCTGGATGTGAGTGGGGCTTATTTTTTGGCAGCACCCATGGGATTACACTTGAGGCCATACAGCTATAGCCACAATAGCCACATTCCCCTCTTTCTCTAGTGCAAATTAGCTGTATACCTTTGGGCTCCTTATAAAAGTACATTATAACTAAGGAAAGCTTGGGTCTGAGCCTCTTGGGGCTGATCCTTATCATTCTGACACAGCAATAAGTCAAGGCTTCCAGGTAAAAAGCCATGGGTTTATCCCAGTGGTGTGGGATCCTTATCAGGGGCCCAGGGTTTTGGCAGCTTAGAACTAGATGTGTTTTAAGCTTTTTTGACTACAGTAATAGTGCTGATTGTATTATCTTGTTCCGAAAAGACACTAATGTTTTGTGTCAAAGGAGCAGCCAGCATTCTGCTTACAGTACCTTGTTCTGCCCTGTTCTCCTGACTTTCATGTGCACTGAAACTTCAGCTGCCTCCCATATGCAAAATAGGTAGCTTGTCTGAAATTCTGCGCTCAGCACCCCTCCTCTGGCTGCTCTACATACTAATAATAAAAGCAGGAAAGAATGAAGAATTTAATATCTGTCACAGCATATTTTTACTTTCAGAAAATATTAATTGGATGCAGCTCTTTTCAGCTTAAAAGCCCGTGTAGGCTGGAAAGGAATAAAACAAGTTACAGTTTTAGTCATACTTTTTACCCTTAGGCAAACTCACCATAACAGCTGCTGAAATTAAATTAGGATCTATACTTGCTTCTGGAAGCTTTCCAGCTTCTCTCTGGGTGAAACACATACTTTAATAGGACGTGAAACCTGAGCTGAAAGCAAATATTTTTGCCAGGTCTAACTTTTCATAAATGCAATATGGGAAATTGCATTCTGATATCGTGGGAAAGATATGTAACGTTTGTTCCAATATCTTTAAGTGTGTGGCAAATGTCTTCTTTAAATGTCTGTTAAACATCATTAATAATTTGTTTTTCAAACTGAATGGCTTTGCCGATATTTTTGTTCCTCACATCTCTGCAGCCTAGAGAATGAAATTTAAAAATAGTTTTAAAAGCAGGAATTTTATTTTGAAAAGGACAAAGTTTGCTATGGGAGAAAATAAATCCCTGTACTGAAGATGACAGGAAATACAATTATAGACAGAGATAGAGGTAAGGATTGAAACCTGCAACCGAGTTATTAAAAATGAGTAGTTATGCTTTTGCCTCAATATTTAACTACCAAAATCCAATTTTTCAAAAGTGCCCAGTATCCAGCAGCTCTAGCTCACTGGAGCAGAATGCTCCATCTTTCAAAAACTGGGATATTTATTTAGGAGCCTAAATTTTTGATAATTCATATGCCTTAAAGCAGGGTTGTCCAACTGGCAGCTTATGGGCCATATACAGCCTGTAAAAGGTTAATTTGAGGCCTCTGGGCTCTCCTGTCCACCATTCCCCTTATTGCTCTGGCTGTTACTGCAGCAGCGGTCTCCAGGCTCCTCTCCCTTCTCTCCCCAGGGAGCATGGTGTAGCACAGTTTGCAGTGCCAGAGGAGCTTGCACCCAAGGAGGTGAGGTGGGGTGGGCGCCCACCTGCCCACGTGGTGCAACGGTGAGAGGACTTCCTGCCTGTCTGGTATCAAAGGAGTTTGAAGCTGGTGAGCTGAAGCGGGGAGGAAGTGGGGCATGGCCCCTGCTTCTGTAGGCCCCTCTCTCCGCCCCCACCTGACGTGGTGTGTGGCGCCTGGCCACTAAGAGGTTGGACATCTCTTTTTGAAGTACAAACAAACTTTAACAAAGGCAGGGATACAACAGAGCTCAGCAATATCATGGTTGCTCTGGGAAAAGTGACTAAAAGGAAACATATTCACTAAATCTCTTAATACAAGAACTGGGAGTCGCACAATGAAACTATCCAGTGGGAGGTGTCAGATACTGGGCTAGACAGACCTTTGGTATGACCCAATATGGCCGTCCTTCTGTTCTTATGCAGACCTTACCTAGATGGCTTTGAGGGTCAACTACTCCAGCACCATAAAGAGCAAAGCCTGCCTCTCTTCAGGGGGTTGAACTGGATGATCCTTGAGATTCCTTTCAGTCCTATGACTCTA
>NW_005841905.1:377422-395374 GCF_000455745.1 Alligator sinensis
ATATAAGAGGAGATTTATTTACCCAGTTAGCATGGGGGAAAAAATGTTCCTCGTCTTATATTTGTATACAAGGAAACCTCATTAAATACATTGTCTATCATTAAACTGCTGCCAAAATCAGCACGTCAATAATGGAAGCCAACTATGAAGTTGATTAAATGTTGCTGAGAATGACTACAGAACAAATGGCCCATATGAGGTAAACATGCTGATGACAACCTGGCAGCCTATGTGCAAGCCCCAGGACTGATAGCCTTGGAGTTCATGTACCTCCTGGTCTTGCTTGCTCCTAGCCGAAAGGCCAAGGAGCAGCAAGGGAAAAAGTGCAAAAGCAGTCCCCCATTAGCACAATAATTTATTTTTTTTGCAAAAAAATTTATTTCTATATATATACCTCTACCAACCTGTCTTGTGACCGATATGGTTCACTTGGCAGTCCAAAACACACCTTTACAGTTACTGTATACCTTTTTTATTCCCATTACAATAACTGAACTGTGCAGTGTTACGGTATGCCCACACACCCACGTGGCCATCACCATCACTTTTACCCATTACTGCTATGCAAAGGACCACCTCAGTGCCCTCTCCCCTTTCTTCACCCCCTCCCCTCAACTACTTCACCCATTTCCAGAGTCCTTTCACTCATCATTGTACTCCTTGTCGTTGTCTCTGTCATTGTCATCATCATCGTTGTTCTCCTCAGAGGATCCAGCTCTGAACAGCGCATCTGAACTCTTCCATATGATTCCTGCCATCTCTTCCCTATCATCATCTACCATATTCCTGTAGTACCAGTGCATCTTACTCAGTCCCATTTTGATGGAGTCCTCAACAAAGGGGGTTGTGTGTCTGTTTATGAGATGGTTCCTGGTCTTCCACAGGAGAAGGATAGGTTAGTGCAACCCATCTGAATAAAATACATGGTAGGGCCCATTGTGCTTAGTCCCCCTCAGCATCGACTCTTTCAAGTCATGGTGAGCTACTCCATTGCATACATTTTTACTTCCTCTTCACTCCGACAGCCGAGTTGTCCTTTTGTTTCCCCTTTTCCAATGATTCCTCTTTCTTCCCCAGCCTTAAATGTTTGGCAAACATCATCAAATGGGGCCCCAGCAGTTCACCCAGAATCCCTCTGTCACCCCGTCTCTCAGCCTGTTGTATATGATTAGTGTGATCCTGCCCCCCATGAAGTGGAGCCAGACCAGGTTTCCCTGCACTTCACCTGCATAAAAATGTTTAGAGGATTCCAGGACTTGTGACAAGAACACCTGGTTCTAGTCATGAGTTGGGAGGGGCGCTAACTAGCACATGGATCCTTTGTGGGGAACTTCTGGACATACACACAAACTGACTAGTGTTGAATTGTGGAGTCTCCATGGCTTGAAAATGTCTGCAACAGCTCCCTAAAACTGCCTATGTAGCCCGTGGGCCCAAATTATTTCCCCTTCCCTTCCCTCCCCACTCTAGTCTGATGTTTATATGAGGCACTTTCAAGTGCCATGTTACAAAGATATTCAATACATTGACAGCTCTCCTTTAAAGAAATGTTAGCTACTGAAAGCAAGTAGAAAGAACCTATTCCTGTGCCCAGCCCAGGTCCCTCAGTAAGTACTCTTTAGGCCACCAATGATCCAGGCCACCATAGTTTGTGAATTACTGAAATTGTATATTCTTCATTGCCTGCCTTTTCATTGCCGATCACCGATGCTTACCTGCCGTATTTCAGTATGTGAAGCATTGACGGCATTTTAGTAGAGAGGGAAGTAACACTTGCCTGTTAGAACAGGTCTGTGTAAGTGTGGAAGACCAAAAGAGTTAGTCAAAGCTTTGGAGATCTTTGAGATAAAAGACATATCTGCTGTAGACGTGTAATGTATTATCATGTATTGTTCACTGTTGTGAAAGCAATGCACCCTTTACAATAGACTTGCTACTTAACAGTGTTCTCTTTTCTTTTTCCCTTCAAATTAGATATTTATCTTTGAGAATAACATCTATTACTGTGCCCATGTGGGAAAACAAGCTATACGAGTGGTCTCCACTGGAAAGGAAAATGTTATTTTCAATGGGCTCAGCGACTGGCTGTATGAAGGTAGGACACAATATCTAGGGAAGCTGGTAGTTATGAGTCTAAATTATACTTCAGCTTTGCAGATGCAAAGGGCATGAGAGGTAAAACATTGATCTTTTCAGAACCATGGACTACTAGTTGGAAATTCAGCTGTTCTAGCATGCAGCTGACTTGCTGGACTGGAAATAATGTGAAGCAATGTAAGAATTGTGTTTTTTAGACCTGCTTTTTCCTTGTTCCTTGGGTGATAAATCACAGGGTGTTAATGAGCAGCACTGCTTCATTATGTAATGGCACCTGCAATCACTCAGTGTTTCCATCAAACGTGCTTGTTTTTCTAATCACAAAAGATGGTGGAGAGGGGAAGGCAGGTTTCTTGTTTAAAGGGACAGAAGCTAAGAATTGCTTTATTTGGACCATTCTGGCCTTGTTGTGTCCTGAATCAGGTAGCACAAAGGAGTGGGTACTGTCCACTTCATGCTTATAAAGAATTTCTCTGGCCTGAGCAAGTCCTTGGGGTAGCTGTCTTCCCTAGCCCATAACCCTGCAAGATCAGCAGGGTGACTCCAACTCTTCAGAGAGAGCCTCTTGGGTGTTTTGAGCAATTGTTTGCCTCCATGTAAGGGAAATGGGCCTATTTCCCTGCACGGTTTTATTCTTTAACCTAAACCCTCAAACAAGGTGGATCTTCTGCCCATGTTGACCTGTTGCTCACAAAAGCACCTTTCTTCAAGTCCCCAGACTTCTGAGTCTACTGCAAAGCCTGTGTCTCCTGCAGCACACTTCCTCTTCTTCAAGTGGCAGCTCTCAGGGCTTCCTGCCTAGTCTCCCTCCTGCCACGTTTCTATGGCTTCTCTCATCCCTTTATAAGGAATGCCTTCCCATTGCTGAGCTTGACCTCCTAGCTGAACAGGGCTGTCACACCCCAAGACCCTTACCCCTTCTAGGAGCTGGACACCTTGTTACTGTGTCACTACTAGCTGTTAGAGGATATGGCAGTCCCTAAGTTGCTCTACTTGTGCCAAAGCTAGGGCTGATATAAAACAGCACCCAAGAAACAGGAAACTAAAAGCAATGCAGAGAGTCTGGGCTCCAGGGTTAGTGGCAGTGTTCGCTACCAGGTTATAATTGATTTTAATTTTTAAATGATGTTGGAATACTTGCACATCATAGGACATGTACTAGTTAATACGGCTGATGGGATGTTGCAATGTTCTAATTTAATCCATCTATTTATTTATTTATGCAGAAGGGGCAGGGTTTCCTTGTGAGACTGGGCAGGTCAAACCAAGCATACCAGTACTTGTGTTTTGTTAATAAACATCATTGAGTACATAAGGTCTTCTCACGGTGTGCCCTGTGCAGGGCAAAACGCTGACAAAAAAGGTTTACCATGGCAGGGAGCTGCAAGCCAGCAGGCTAGCATGTTATGATGCCAACATTTTGCTGACAAACACATTTTAATTCAATTACCAGATTGCTCACACTGTTGCTTAAATGACATTCTCTTGCAGGTTTGTCCTTTATAATGAACTATCTTGTTAAAGCCATGTTAATCCAGTGAGGTAATAAATGACTCTATGATTAAGTACTGTCTAAATATATCAAGACTGATTCTGCCGTCTTTACATTGAGCAGGTCTTGCAATGCAATATTAGGTTATGTGCTGTATTGCTGTGATTGTGGGTTACAATCAAGCCTATAGTATCCATTTGCTATCCAGCAATATCATTGTTATATAATGGTCCTGCTCATGTCCTTTGTTTGCAATGCTCTCCATGCAACAGGCCACGTTGTGGCTGAGTGCAATTAACATTTCATTAAGTGTCCCATCCCCCCAGGAAGGGCAGAAAAGTGTCTGGAGCAAAACCCAAGATGCAAACATTCCTTAAATTCTGTATTGAGGTTCACATCTAAACCAAGGCCCGGATCACAGAATCATAGAGAAACAGGGCTGGAAGGCACCTCCAGAGGTCATCTAGTCCAATCCCCTGCCTGGCGCGGGATCATCCCTGTCCAAACCATCCTATACAAATCCATAATCTAATCTCTTCATAAAACTACTGCCAACCGTGACACAACACAAGGCATAATGCACAAGATCAGAATCGTATAGGAAAAATCTGTCTCCTGCAGGAGGCAAGGTATCCCAAAAGTCCTCCATCCCTCTGGGATCTGAGAGCAGGAGAACCAAAGAGCAGAGAACTACGGCTCTTAGGAACTGTGTGATCCTTGGTTCCCAGCTGGTCTCCATAAACCAGTTCTCTTTAACACTTCAGCCTTTCACTGCTCCTGAAAACTTTCCAGTTGATTTATGGTTTTCCGTTCTAGCTTTAATTTTTTTTCCGAACCATTGAAAGTCCACAGGTGTGGCTGCAGTCCTTAGTAAGTCAACAATGGCCATAACATTGACAGGGACTCTATCAAGAGCTACAGGTTTAAGCAGCTTGCAGAGAGAGAGAGCTGGAGCAAGAAGTAGGAGTTGAGATGCAAGACCTGTGGGAGCTGGGCAGCAGTGATGACCAGGACCAGTCTGTAGAGTGCCAGGGAAGATACTCTTCATATGTCCGGGCATGAAAAGCTTAAGGGAGCTGAAGAGGTCAGTAGTGCTGAAGTAGTGATCAGGGCCAGCTGAAACTAAAGACCAGGAGTAAAGACCAGTCAATGGGAGATTTGACATCAGTTCCAGTGTGGCCAGAATTTACCCTTAGCTGATGACACACCGCTGCTGGGGGCTCTTAAAATTAACCTGTGCCTCAGGGGACTTTCTTTCTGTAATGAAGAGCTGAACTGCTATTTTGAACCCAAACATGCCTGAATAGGAAGCTAATTGAAATCAGGACAAAAATCTAAATTTAACATCTCATAGTTATCCTTTATATTCTGCCTCTTTCATATTCTCCCATAGTAATGTCTCTCACCCCATTTGCCAGCACAGACAAGGCAGATGTTCAGTCTCGTATTTAGACTTGTTGCACTGCTGTCATCTCAGCCAACTATTGGGGTGGATTCTAAACATACGCAGACAACTCACTCCATCTGTGCAAGTGTAAATGCCATACACTACACTGAAGGCTGCTGCAGTAGGATAAAGAATCATAAGTGGTCTTCTCCTTTTCATTTTTATGTTCTTGTTTTTTATATGATGTTAGCAACTGAGCTGAACCTCCCCTTGAGCCATCAAACAGGTCCCTGATATGCTTCATGGCCTATTTAGCATTGTCCCCAAACTTTCCAAGTTTCCTGTTTAAGGAGCAGAATTAAAACTAGAGGCAGCTTGTATTTACGTACAAGCAAAATCCCAACTGCCCTTTCTCACAGCTGTTTTACATGTTGATCTATGCAAATTACAGTCCCAACAGTGCCACCTTTCGGTGTTACACTGCTAGGCCATTCAGCTAGCAGAGGGAACTTTTTTCTTCATGCTATATGGTTGCTTTTGCACAACAAAATAGATGCACTGCAGTATTAGTCAGTTATTTTGGGTAAATCTGTATGCAGAAGCTGACTTAGAGTGGATTTGATAAGCTTTTCATCTGTAAAAAATGCAGTTCATTGCAATTCAGCTTAAACTTTTGCTTTCAAAAATCTGTTAAAGGGAAGAAACTTTCTTCAAGGTACTTATGCTGAACTGTTGGCTCTAGATAATGTAGTGCAAAACATTTCCAATCAATCAGAGTTGATAAAGCGGTTTAATCTACTTAGCCCATGTAGCTGGAAGGTTATAGGCTGATACGTAGATTACGATAACATGAAAGGCTGGATTAAACATGGCTTTTATTAAGCTAAAATAAATATTTGCAGTACTTTTGTGTAGTCTGCGTTAACATTTTCACCGCCATGTCCTTTACAGCCCTAGCAAGAAAATAAAGTAATAACATAAGAAAGAGAACAGATTGACAGATAACTTTTGTTGCATTCCTGGTTGCAGTTTTGAGGCTGAGAACAAGCTAAGCACTGGAATTAATAGCTGCTCTGGAAGAGTTTTGTGTTTGCTACTGGGCTGTGTGCCCACTGTCAATTTTTGATCAGCGTTGCAGGAAAATTTTGTAAATACACATCAGTCTACTACGAGGTGATGTCAGAGTAATAGACTGCTCCTAGAACAGCTTTACATTTCAGTCCAAATTTGATGGATTTTGGAGTGCATTGCATTCATGTTTTCTTTTATAACAGTCCCTGACAGTAGACTACTCAGTTGCAGATGCTGGCTGCTTACCTAGTACAGAGATGATTGAGCTAACGGACTCTGCTACAGGCTTTCAGAAGGTTGCAACCTTCTTGTTCCTCAGTTACACCTCTTAGAAAAAGCAAGTTTACCATTTCCCTACCTGAGTTGTGACACTAAGGGATGTATTAATGTTCCTGAGGTCAGCTGTAAGTAGTACAGAAAGGCCTGCATGCTACTTTATGATCTATGGAGTCACCACAAACTGGCCAAGTACTGTTATCCAGGCCTCTTTCACAAAGTATTGGAGAAGTCCCACCTCTATGGTACTGTATTGTGATAAACGTATTACTTAACCTCCTTTTAAACAGTCTCTATCCCTCGTGCTCCCTGGCTTTGGGAGTCGCACGATGCTGTTCACTGGAAAACTGTTCTCCTGCTGCTTGGAGAAAGATAGGGGATGGGAAAAGGTTGGCTGATGTGATGTGACCTTCATTCATTTCTTGACTTTTCTTTGCAGTGTGGAAAAGGCCTCTTATTTAGGCCCTCATTTATGTTTGGTCTACCCAATGTATATACTGTAGAACTAAGACGTTCCTTTTTTCTTTGGTTTATCCATTTCCTTGGACAAAAAGAGCAATGCCTGATAGGGTGATGGGCGATCCTCCAAGAGCTGCTTTATGTGGTGTCTTTGGTAGGACAAGCTCTTTTTGATTTTCCATCCTCTTTAATTTCCACAGGGATGAGTTGCATGCACATAGAGTTGCTTCCCCATCTGGTGTCCCTGCCAAGGGGAGCATTCAGGCTGTGAGTTGACCCGCGTGTCCGTGTAGGTCATTCCCAAACTGACATCCTGTCAAATAGACAAACATGTGTTGGCTTAACTTTAAAGCTAATGTCAATTCTCAGGCTGTAACACTAGGATCTTTCTGTCCATCCTAAATATGAGGAAGGGAAGAACAGTGTCTTTGCAGCAATAGCAGCTTAATCATAAAAACATTTCTAGAATAAGAGGTATTTGTATCCATGGCTTTCAGTTGATTTTCCCTTCTTTTGTTCAGTCCAACACACAGCAAGAGCATTATATTTTATTTTTGGCTACCAAGATACAGAGCAAGAGGAGAAATGAAGAGGGATTATTGTACTCAGCAGTGACCTTTATCTCCTCTTAATCCTCATTTTGTCTGCACTGTCTGTTGTTGTTGTTAGATACTGTAATGTGACTTTGCAGTGACACCTGGTGGGAGAGGCCAGGATGTCATCTTCATTAGAACCACATATCTTTATACCTACAGAAATGTTGCTGCAAGATCTCATTAAAGAATCTCAATTTCTGGCCTCAAACCTTTCTGTGTAACTCCCATTGCGTTGTGGGAAGTGCATATGCACGACTGATAGCAGATGCATGCCAAGAGAAAGTAATAACACAAAAAAGTCCCTCTCCCTACCTTAATCAACATCTTAACAAAATTAGGGAGTATGCTTAGAGCACATAAAGTTGTATCAATGATACAGCACTTCATAATATCTGCCATGTTAACAGCATTTATTTTGGGCAGTAATATTTATCCTTTTAGTATTTCAAGCAACTGAAGCAGATATTTTTTCTGAGGTTTCGACTAGCGTTACTGAAAGTAATAAGAGAATAGTCTTGTAATGATCTTGATATTGGCAGCATGATAAATATAGGAAATACTCTGTATTGATTTTTTAACCTTAAAATATTAGAGCTGTACCCCTGCTTCCCTGCAACTGAATTTCCATGGCCAAATTATGCACAAAGTTGAAGAAAGACCAAGCACAACTACAAGAGGGAGTAATGACTCTTGAAGTTCTTATTGGGTGTCACCAAAGAATGAAAATGGGCACCCTAATATTTCATACAGGAGTGATAGCTGTACTGAATTAATAGTAACACCCAAAGTGTGACGGAGCAGGTGAAAGGAAGAAAATGACCCTGAGTCCTGGATGAATTTCCTGAAATTGTTCAGATGAATTATTCCTCTAGGGTGTGACTGTCAAAAGTGTGAGAACAATTATAGCCAGTTCTCCGGACATGAGGATGACACAGCCCCTGTGGTACTGTGAGATGGACTAAGATAATCCTTCAGCTAGGATCCCCTCATCCCTCAACGCTAAGGAATGGCAAGTTTTTTGAATACCTCAGTTGCTTTCCTCACCCAGAGCTCTCTTTAGGGGTATGGGAGAAATAAAAGCTATACAGCTCTTCATGTAGCATAAGAAAGAAATGGTAACAGGTTCTTTATCTTGGTGCTTGGAAATATCCCTAAGCATCATGCCACACAGGATCTCAAATCTGGAAACCACCAGACTGCAAGAGATTTGATACCTTGTGAATGAGGTGGTTTGTCATATTTGTCCTAATAGACTCATAGATTATACAGCCAGAACGGACCTTGGAAGATCATCAGGTCCAACCCCCTGCACCAGGCAATTAATTCATTGTAGTTTCTCTGGACTTCAGAGCAATTTCCCTAATGTTTATGTCTGTTAGGTCATGGAGGGGTGCAGGATAAATGTAGCACAGACTGAGTGATATTCTGATAATTGTGAAATGCAGATTTTTCCTTTTGCATCTTGCTCAAATACAGGTCCAGCACTAGTTTTATGTCACTTCTGTAGGATCTTAGGAAAGCAGGGCTGAAAGGGACCAGAGTTTTACTCAAGACAGGAATATTCCCTGACTGAACCATCCCAGAGAGAGGTAGCTAGCCATGTTAAACTGGCATCAAGCAGAAGACAGGGTAGGTATGCACCATCTAGACTATCAGAACAAGATTTCTACAGAGCACAAGCTTTTATGAACTTGACTTTACTTCATCAAATGTAAGGGTGCTGTAAAAGTACAGCATCTAGTCAGCCATGCCAGTGAAGTGACACAGGGCATGTCTACATTTTCATTAATGCACTGTAGTTACTGCGCATTTAGTTTAGTGCTTGCTTAATGAAGTACTAATTAAATGTGCAGTAACTACAGTTATTGCACAGTAGTGCCGGCACATGTTTTTTTGTGATGCTTACTGCGCAGTAGCCGAATGACACTGTGCAGTAGCGTATTAGCAAGGTTTTTGACTGGCGCAATACTGAGCAGTATTATTAAGTTACTGAGCAGTAAGCATCTTGTGTAGACACACCCACAGTCAGATAACTCGCCTTTAGTAACGCTTTAGTCATCCAGTGAATTATATGCAGGGTAAGTTGCTAGAAAATGTGAAAGTGTATTCACATCTCGCCTTTACTGTTAACAGCACAGTGGCAATGACAGATTATTTCTCACTTTAACCATGTGGTTGACACGATTGTCTCCACTGTAAAGAATTCTGTTCCAGCAACGATTGATAGGATTTGGGACAGTTTAACCAAAGTGTTGTGAAAAATATTGTTGTTAGAGGAAAAGGCAACACACTGAAAATTTTCATCCAGTCCCACAAGCACAGGTTCTCAATGGTTTAGGAAGGACCTCATTAACCTTAATGCATTGGGTGAGCTTCATTTACCTTGCTGAGGTATACCTTTATAGATGGCATTAGGTAGGTAGATCGGTGTCTTGCCCTTTTCAGCCTGTGAAGGCTACCTGGGCTATCTATATACCAATGCACGTGGTGAATGCCTGCTTGAAAGACAGCAAGCTCCTCAAGTCTTAAATATTACTGTTATATATCCGGTTCCAAACAGCTCTGCACAGTAGCAAGCTTGCCAGCTTCAGCCCAGTCTTTAACCTTCCCTTTCTGCAGAAGGTCATTTGGAAAGTAGTGCTAGCCAATTCAAACGCCTGTCAACCTCTAATTTTTGGATCCCTATCATTTAGGCTTCAGAACAGCTTTTTGGAATGAAAACAGCATTATTTACCATGGTCAGTGATCTCCTAAGAGCAAGGGCAGGGGCCAGATATCACTGCTGATCTGTCAGCAGAGCTCAGTCAGCTGTCAGTCAAGAGGTGTTCAACTAAGTTAGTTCAGCATATTGGGTTGAAGCAGCCCAGTTTTATCTTTCAGTGACATGTTAAAGTTAGGACTCTTCCCCCAAACAGCGCTGAACTACTATCAGCATTATTCTGATGTCCCTAACCTTAATATTTTTTCAATTCCCATGAGAAGAATTGTGTTTTCCATTTTTTGACCCCCATAGTTGACAGATACATCCTGGTCCAAAGGTACACAGCAATAGCCCAATACAGATATGGCAGAAGTTTTGTTGGACTCAGAAGCCTTCTGTTAATTCCCAGTTTGTGTGCCTGGATTGTCTGCTCTTTAGACTTTAACATCCAATATCATGCCTTACTTCCACGTCAAGCTTTCTACTGCCTGCCTGTTCGCTTTGGTTGAAATTCACAGTGAAGAATACAATCTATAAAAGCACCTTCTACTGTGTGGCCAATTATGGCGACTACTTCAGAAGCAACATTTAAAAAAAAATCTCTTGAGTGCAGCTCAGGGGAATCAGGGTATGTTGTTAAAGGCAGATCCTTCTGTATGAGCTCCTTTTCCTCCAAAAATAACCTGAGCCTCAGCTTGGCTGCCTTCCCATTTGAGCCCTCCAACTCAGCCTGCTAGATGCTTTTCCCAACTTCACAGAAAATTTGTCTGCTACTGCAGAGAGTTGTGGAGCATTTGCCCTTTGTTCTTGTGATATTTAGTTCTTTATAAATGACTTATGCTTTACCTAGGTTGCACAGTGATGGGTGCTTCTTTAGTTGCACCAATTTGAGAAGATGTATTTGGTACGTGATCAGACAGATCATTGTGATTATTAAACATGCATCCGTGATATGGAGATCTGATGTATCTCAGAGACAAGAGACCAAATTCTTTTCAAGTTTTATCAATGTAAATACAGAATAATTCCATTAGCCTCAATGATGTTACTCTGGATCTGTAGCAGTATAACAGAACACAGAATTTAGCCCAAGCTCTGATCAATACTTCCTTTCCAGAAGTATTGCACTGCATTTACTTTGCCTGTAATGAAGTTAGCTCCTGATTTACAAGTGAGAGAAAAATTGAACACAGTATACTTGTAGCTACTAAGTAGTTAACCACCGTGAGCCTAAGCATGTAGCTGCTTGAAAGGTATGAATATCTCATAGTCAAAAATATATTCTTTAAAAACATAATTGGTATTGCACGTGACCACTTGGGATTTCAGTTTGATTAAAACCTCTTAATACTTTTGTATTTACGTCATTTCCATTATCCCCAGCTTAAGTACTGCATATGGCATCTGTGTCTTGACTTTTTTGTTACATTTTTATTAGTAAAATGATACACTAGGCTATTTAAATAATGCAAGCTAGATCCCATTCTCTGTTGAATTAGCTGAAATCAGAATGGCTACAGGAAGGGCAGTGAGGCCTGGTGGCTTTCTCCCAGCGCAAGTGAAAGGATATGGTTCTGAAGTTGCAATACTTAAGGTGAAAGCTCCCTATTCCCAGGCTTATGTCTTAAATGTACATTATTCATGGAAAACATTTATGAATGTTACATGCCACCTTGTGGCAAACTCACTCAATTTTAAGGATTGCATTTTCCCCCCTGCAAAGTAACAGCCGTGATTTGATCTGTTTGTAGTAAAGCAAAAAAAAAAAAGAAGAATCATGCCCCATGTTGACCAGACATCTAATCTTTTTGTTTTTAATTTACGACACATGGCACCAACATGTCATAAGATTTAAAATGAAAAATGCTGTCTGGTCCTCTTGACTTTCTTTTTGTCTGTATATTGATTCTTTTTTTTTTTTAAAACAAGTTTCAATCAAACCTCTCTCCAGGACTGTGTGGGCAGTGAACATGATGCCTAACTATGAAATAAATCATGTTAAGTCATTTCCGTGTTGAAGGTTTTAGGCTTGTTTAACGTGTAAGAAAAAAGACTGACATAACATTATGATAGACTTGTGCACCGAGGGGAAGGGCAAAAAAAAAGTAGTTTCATCTGCAACAAAGATATAGGTTAAATATTAGGAAAAAAGTGTGCTAAGTGTTAGGGTGATGAAAAAGCGGAGCAAGTTGGGGATACTGTGGAATCCCCTTCACTTCGGGTTTTTAAGGACCGACTAGACAAGTGCTCTCCAACTGATGGCCCACAAGCTGCATGTGATCCTTGAGGGGTTAACATGAGCCCCCGGGCTCCCACCCAGAGCCACTGCCCCTTGCTCCAGCTGCAGTAACTCCCCCTTCCTCCCCTGACTTCTGCTGCTGACCCAGCCTCCGGGGTGGGGTGAAGTGGAGCAGCATGATACAATCCATGGTGCCAGGTAAGCTGGCAGCCCAGAGTACCTCTGAGACATGATGCCACAGGGGAACCCACAAGGAGTTGCAGGTGAGGTGGGTACTGCACCACATGGGGTGCTGTATGGGGGTGCTTGCCTACCCACATGGTGCAGTGAGGTGGGAGAGCACCTACCCACACATGTGGTGGACAGTGTAGGGGACCATGGCCCCCACTGGTGCAGCCTGTGGGCTGTGTGGCCTCTGGCCTCTGAGCAGTTGGACAGCCCTGAGAGGAACACAGATCTGTCAGAGATTAACTAGATAGACTTGATCCTTCTTCATTGCAGGGCAATGGACTACATCATGGGCACTCAACCTCCAGCCAGCAGGCCAAATGCAGCCCATGGAGCCATTGCATCTGGCCTGTGGGGCTCCCCACAGGTTGGGAAATTTGGTGGCAGGGGAATGGTGGCCACTAATATGACCACGCTTCCCCATGCCAAATCCCTAAACCCCGAGCTCTGTGTGACTGGTTGGGATTGGGCCAGGCTGAGACCCCTTCCCCCGCAGGGTCAGGCCACACCCCTCCCCCCTCCCTGCTGCTGTATTGGGGCCGGGCTATGTCTTCTCCCCCCCCCCATGGGGCTGAGTTGGAGCCACACCCTCTTTCCCCTGCAGGCGGAGCCATGCCCTCTTCCTCATGCTGTGGGGATGGGTCAAGCTACTTTCCCTTTTGGGGCTGGATAGCCCCCTGCTCTCCTCCATGTGACTGGATGGTCCCTGCTAAGCCCACCCCAAGTGCCGGATTGGGACCACTGGCCGTACCTGGCCTGCAGTCCAACCAGATACTGCCCTTCTAGTTTCCTGGGGAAAAAGGTTCAGCACCACTGAACTAGATGATCTTAGGACAGGGATGGGCAATTATTTTGGCTGGAGGGCCACTTAATGAGTTTTGAGGACCTGTCTAGGGCCACATCCATCTCTGTCTGTCTGTCTCCTCTCCCCTCCCCTCCCTCCCTCCTTCCCTCCCTCCCTCCCTCCCCTTTCTTCTCTCCCTCCAGAACCTGGCCAAATCTGTAGTTTTCCAGGACCCCAACACTCAGTTGTGGACCCAGACAGAAGTCCTCACGAGGGAGACAAGGAGTGGGAGACAGACAGAGAGAAGAGAAAAGACAGAGTGAGACTCTGCTGCCCGGCCGGCACAACAACAGCTTCTGCCTGGGTCCACAGCTGATGCCACTGTCAGGTTCTGGGTTGGGGCTCTGGGAGGGAGCTCCCACCATGCCACAAGGGCAGTGGGTCAGCTGTGGACACCACCAGCAGGTTCTGCATCTGGCTCCTGAACCTGCCGGTGGAGTCCAGCACTGACACTGCCACCCGCCCACTGTGGCGAAATCCCTGCCTGCTTCCAGTCTGATGCCTGATGCTGCTGGGTGGAAGTGGTCCCACCTGCCCACCTAGCACCATGCCGCAGCTGGAGCTGCCGGCCACCTGTGGGCCAGATCCATTGAGTTGGTGGCCATCCACCCACAGGACAGGTTGAATCTATTGGCAGGCCGAATCCAGCCTGTGGGCTGTATTTTGCCCATCCCTGTCTTCGGAGGTCCCCTCCAGCCTTATGTTTCTATTACCGTATTTTCTTACATACAACGTGCACTTTTCCCAAAATCCTGCTGCTGGACATTGTGGTGTGTATTATAACCAAGGAACAGCACTTTCTGTTGATTAAGTCTCTGCTAAGGGAAAGTGAAATAAAACTTCATGTGCTATGTACAGAGCTCCTGAGCTACTGGCTATGGACACTTACCCTTTACCTGCTGGAAGAGGCTCTCAAGGGAAGATCCTTTTTTTCTGCATCCTGCCTTTCAAAAACGAGATATGTATTTTATTCAGGGTATGTTTTATGCAAGAAAACATCAGGTTTTATTTATTTAATGGCTTCCTCTGTGGTCTTTGCAATTGGACTCAGGGTAACTCAATTACAAATTATGCCCCTATTAAAACTTTTAAAGTTTTAAAGGTAGATTCTCTATATAAATGCCATATACACATGTGTATTCATTCATAGGTTAAATACTTATGCTTTTCCTAATCAAGGCATGGGAAAAGTGGCAAGGTATAAAGGTTTTATCATAAGTTTATCATGGCCTCATTATTCCCCCAAGGGGAAGCCATAATTTTACTTAACCCTAATGAGGGTTTTCCATCAACTTCTCTACTGAACGCTGAAATATATTAAGCTGGGTGCTATAATAAAGGAGCAATTGAAATGTTAAATGCAACTCCAGACACATAAAATGGCTACCCTTATTAAACTCTGTGAATAATACCATAGATTTAGTATCAAGAGTAATTGTAACATATTAGTATTCGGTGTAGTGGTGCTGTCAGAGTGCAGACAAGGCTATTTTGCGATGGTAAAAATCCAGTGGTCATTAAACAAAGCCGCCATCAGGCTGAACGGTCTGCTCTCATTGTTTCTGCATTCCTTGGCCCAAAGAACACGTTTATGCTGTAAAAGCAAAGAGAAATGTGCTGTAACCAAATTAAACAGGTGAAGTTTATATGTGAGAGTGAGGAAAAGTCTGCTGAGAAAGGTGAGTCTTCTCAGAGAACTGACCGGTCCTTTTGTACTGTAGAGGCAGTAAAATCAAAAGGACCCACAGAAAGTGTGATGAGAGTTGAAAAATAAAATCAACCCACCCATGGTTTAGACTATGGACATAAGCTTATATCAGTACGCTTGCTCCCTTAAAGAACTCTACAGAGTTTAGGAAGCTTGCTGTTTCCAGACTCACATATCTATCAGAAAGCATTTGTAGGTCAAAAAAGGACTGAGGGGGGAAAAAACAGAGGTGACATCAACTGATGCCATTCAAGGAGCAGAATTACTGTTGTGTGTAGTCCTGGATTCAAGAGTGGCCCTACAAAGCTGAAATCAACTTATTCCTCCCATTGATTTGGCAGGAAGTTAAAATTTTATATAAGGAAAGTGACCTTCAGAAATTGCTATCCATATTCCTTGTGTTTGGCATTATATTGGATAGTGTAGCTGGCACACAGGTTACATGGAAATCAATGAATAGTTTTACTCCTAAACTTCTCTTCTGTATAGTCTAAGAAGATGTACAATAGAGGAGTGGAAATGGCTAAGAAGTATGAATCATATAGAGAATGTGTAGTATTCAAACGGAGATAAATGAAAGAGTAGATAAACTAATTTGTTTTTATGGTAACTATGAAGTACAACCTACCAGGACATAGAGGTGATTCAGTACTCTACAACTGGACCAGAAAAACTGTTCAGGGTTTCTAAATTCTTGGAGCAGGATCTCACTGAACACCAGCTATTGATGCAAAAAGATAAAGCATCCTGGGACTGTATAACTCTCAGCACTCAATTAGGCTTATATC
Source organism: Alligator sinensis (assembly GCF_000455745.1). Taxonomy (NCBI): domain Eukaryota; kingdom Metazoa; phylum Chordata; order Crocodylia; family Alligatoridae; genus Alligator; species Alligator sinensis. The sequence continues at coordinate 393,309 of NW_005841905.1, forward strand.
ACTATAACTTCTATATAGCAAAGTTTCCACATCAGCTGTTTTCCAGTTGTCAGCGGATATGAGTCCATAAAGGACACTAGTGGGAAGCTTTGTCGATGTTTAATCAAGATTAGAAAAAATGAAGAGAACACATTTTAGAGGCTCTCTTAACAATTCTAAACCAGTTTTAGACCATGTCTATTTTATCTGAATGGCCTCAATAAGATAGAAGTGACACAGTACGCGCAGGTTGTCCTCAGGCATACCGAATGTCTATAGACATAAACAACCTTTAATTGACTAAGCTGGGTCTGTATTAGGTGGTGTGCGAAGTGGGCCCTGTTCAATTTGGATTTGGATTCGGTACAAATCAGGGACAGTGATTCGATTTGTTGATTCGGATCACTGTCCCTGGTTTGATTCAGCCGAATCCAAATCTGAAGATTTGATGCTGATTCGGAGAATCAGCGATTTGGACATAGACACAGCTTTAAAAGTTTTTTCTCCGTTCCTTGAGGTAGCAGGCATGGCTCATGATCACTGTGATGCTGGGGCGCATGGAGCATCCCACAGGAGTGTGGGGGGGGCCCTCCATGTGCTCGGCAGTGAACCTGGAAGAGGACTGGAAGTACTTCTGGTCCACTTCCAGGTCTGCTGCCGAGCACGCTGGGGAGCCCCCCATGCTCCTGTGGGACACTTCATGCACCCCAGCATTGCAGCATTGATGAGCCACCTGCTATCTAGAGATATGTAGAAAAAACATTTAAAGCTGTGTCTATATCCAAATTGCCAAATCTTTCCAAATCTCTCCAAATTGATTTGGAGGGTTCCGATTCGATTCAGAGAGATTAATGGGTCTTCTGATTTGATTCAGATTTGGAGATTCAGCCACCAAATCAGGCCAAATCTCCACCAAATCGAATCAGGGACCGAAACTTTGCACAGCCCTAGTCTCTATCTATTGTGTGTCACCAGAGTGATGCCAAGCTTCCAGAATGTAACAGGCAATCCAATCCAAGAAGTACACAGGTATCCACTATCTGTCACCCTGGATACCAAAAATAGCCAACACCATCATCAATAGAAGCCAACCTTAAAGCCTCTGTTCTAAAATACCATATTTACTCATATACCACAAGCACCTTCTCCCCAAAATATAGCCCTACAAAATTGGGATGTTTGTCTCAAGTAGAGAATCTGGTTTCTATGCCAGAATAGGAGCATGGGGATGCTGTGATGGTTGCCAAGGGTTCTGCTTTTCCCTCTTCTCTCTGGCTGGAGTTCAGCTGGGGTAGAGTCCAGTTTTAACCCTCTCACAGCCACTGTTGAATTGGCAGTAGCTTTTGCCTGAGCAGCCAAAAACTGCTGCCACTTTGGCAGTGCCTATGACAGAGTTAAAGTTTGAGCTTGTGCCTGAAGCAGACAGCAAGCTGGCTGAGGGTGAGAGCGCTGCTGTATGTGGTCAGCTTTCAGCTGTGGCTGTGGAAAAATCTCTTTTTCTACATTCGCATTCCCAAAGCAGCATGTCTTATTTGGGGGCACATGACATGATAAAAAATAGGATGTTTGAATGGCTGCTATCATAACTTGGATATTTAGTCTCTGTACAACATCCGTGATGGTGAATCCTCCAGATAAGTTGCAATTTTCTTGGGCTGTGTGGGAGTGGTTTTATTGTCCAGGGATAAAAAGCCTGATTCTGACATGAGTACAGCAGCTCCCAGAGTTAAGTGATGTTACAGAACATTTAAACTGATTCTGTAACACTTGCCTGAGACCGCAAACAACCTCCAGCCAAGGGATAGCAATCAGCTGCAGAGCACACATTTGAGAAATATTTTCCTGGCTCTGCTGGCAGGAGGAAGATGGGGAAAGGATAGCTTTGCTGCTATTCTTAACACATACTCCCTCAGATCGTATGATGACCCATTTGGAACATGATTAGGGCCTTTGATTGTGTTGATCTAATTGTGTAGTGTGATATCTTGGTGCACAACAACCAGTAAATCTTTTGGATCATGCTCCTTCATTCAGGATGGAAGCAGTGGTCTCTTGGTCCTTGGTGAACACGTTATTCCTGATGCACC
>NW_005841905.1:395405-465962 GCF_000455745.1 Alligator sinensis
CTTAATGCAAAGTAAGAGACTTGGGGTATAATCTAGTGCAGGGCTGTCCAACTTCTGGGCAGCTGAGGACCACATGCCACAAAGGCCATAGACTTGGGGGCTTCGTGTAGCTCAAGCCACAGACCTAGGGGCCTCATGCCACTGTAGGTGGCCTGGCTCCCCCACTCTTCTGGCTGCACATGCCACATGGGCAATACCCCCATGCACAGCACAGCACAGCACAGCACAGCACAGAGAACAGGCAGCTCAGCTCCTACTTTGCTGTCTCGGGCTCTCCAACCCCCTCCTGGCCATTGAGGCAGAAGCAACTGTGTGGGTGGGAGTGGTGGCCAGGCAAGAGCCCAACCCTTTAGGAGCTGCATGCAGCTCATAGGTTACTGGCTGGACAGCCCTGATCTAGTGGAATATACAGTAATATCCAATCCCAAGCAATATGGATACCAAAGTTGGTATTCAATTCTAGTTGAATTGTGGAATCTAATTGAACATCTGTTTGAATAGAACAAATAGCACTTTAGTGCAATGACCCAGGATGGAGGGATTTTCCATTTACCTTTACATTGGTGTACAAGATAGCTTAAAGTATAGTTGCCGTTCGTACAAGAGGTTACTAGATTTAACATGAGGAAAATCAGCCAGTCAAGTAAATCTGCCAGGCCATCTGAATTTAGAATCTTCTAAATGGATGACCAAACAAATGTAGTTACTTGGGCAGCTAGACTTTATTTTACTGGAAGGGAAAACTTCCAGTTGATGCAGGAGGCCTTCTGAATGGTTGCATTCTTTCAAAAAGCGATTGTAAAGGTGTTATAATAAGCCTATCAGTGCCTCAGTCGCTATAATAAATTCTAAATACCTATACATTTTGGTGTTTGATTTTGGATTTTTTATCACAGAAAATCAGAGCTCCCCTTGCCCCCTTCACTCACCAGGATGCGGATCCAACTGCAGTTGTCCCCCTCTTTCTCCCCCCCCCCCCCCCCCCCTTGGTGGGGGGCGCCCCCGGGGCGTAGGTGCCTATGCCCTGCTAATGCTGTTGCCCTTCACTGCCAAGCACAGCCCCTTGGCCCTGCCGGTGCCCCTCACTCCCCACCCACAGCCCTCCGGCCCTGCCAGTGCCCCTCACTCCCCACTCACAGCCCCCTGGCAAGGCACCCCCTGCCCAGCTGGCAGCAGCAGGGCACAACTCCGTGCCACTGACCCCACTGCTTCTGGGAGGGCAGGGGGCACCTTGCCATGGTGGTATGGGGCTCCCAGCAGTGGCACCAATCTTCCCTGCCCCACACTGCCCTGCCATGTAGGGTCCCGCCCACTGGGCTGCAGCAGCCTCCAAGGTGAGAGCAGCAGGACTGGGAGCCCCAAGCCCTCAGCCACCAGCCTGCATCTGCCCCCACCCTATGCACAAATCTGGGGGGCATGTGCTCCCCCACACCTCCCCTGGAAGTGTGTGCAGCAGCAGGGAGCCAGCCCCCATACTACTCTCTAGACAAGCTGCTCCATGGTTCCATCTCACTCCTCACCTAGGTCCTGCAGCCATACATTCCCACCCCAGGCCCCACACACTGCCCTAGCTGGGCAGCGGCCCCAGCCCTGCCCAACTCCCTCTCTCCCTCCCTCCCTCCCTCCCTCACTATGGGGGCCTCAATTTCCCCCCTTCACCCTGTGGTGAATGGAAAACCCAGATCCCTGCTTATCAAACATCATTATGCATTTTTCCAAAATATACTAAGGCTAATGAACTACTAATTGAAAAATGTGTAGGAGAGTAGAAGCTATGCAACCTAATTTGAAGAGTCCTGTACAAAAAACAATTTGATTCCCTGGAGAAAAATGTAGGTACAACATTATTAGGATGAGAAAGACTCTTGGATTCAGGGTGGCCAAGAAAATTGGAACCAGACACATAATGGGTTTGGCTAGACTATCTTGTTTCACAAAGACAAATTGAGCACTTAACCTTTTCTAAGCATTGTAATCACAATGTAGAAAACAATCATTGATGTTAAGAACCAGTTAACATTCTTGTCCTTCCTCAAGGCACCATTTTTGACAAAGTGATATTTAACAGAGAAGAAAATGTAGCAGCGTCACTAAGATATGTTGATATTTCAGCTAAAATTTCCAAAAGCAGACAAGTAATTTAGGAATTTAAGTTCCTCTTTCAGGAATGAGTCTATGCACTCAGGACCCTAATTCTCTTTGGAAATTAATGGGACTTTCTTAAGCTTCTTAGGCTTCATACAGACATTTAGTTTCTCTGGGGAGTCACTGCTGTCCCAGGAGAAATCACAAGTCTACAGATGTCCAGCCTTTTTCTCCCAGAGTAATTTTCAGGAGAAAAATAACTTGGGAACAACCAGGGTTAAATTTCTTCTAAGAAAGTTTCTCCTAGGAAAGTGAATGTCTGTATATGCTGTTAGTCGCTTAGATGCTTTTGAAAATGTTATCTGTCTCCATTGAAAGCCAGATTCAGCAACCCAATGGATATGTCTGCACTACAGTCAGCAGTGCTAAGCAGAGGAACCTAACCCTTGTAATTATGATGCTGAAAGCAGTCTATCCATGGCCAATTTCAGATGTTTGAGACTCACTTTGTCATTTCTCCCTTGACATACCCAACTATATTGTACTTATATCCTACTTCCTGGGATGAGTTACTACTAAGCTTGATAATTATGGGTATAATAATCTGTAGTTAATGCAGCAATCCCTGGATGAAAGCTACTATCAAAGTATCAAAATGATATTATTTGTTGCTATTTACTTCACAGACCTTTAAAAATCTCTTAACTGTGCATTATAAAGCTCTCTTTCTTGAAAGATTTATGGATGTTGATATATATGGGGAGTGTTGCCACTGGATTTATGACCCAGATACCTTCTGGGTGGACCCAAACCCTCAAACTGGCCATGACTTCTCCATTTGATAATAGGCAAATTTTATTGATACACAGTGATAGCAGTTAAGAATAATGCAAATAATTCTGTAACTACCAGTCCTGGATCTGTCACAGAGAAAAGGTATGTCTGGACAGTACCTGAGCTTCACCCAGAGGTTCTTTCTTGAATGTCAGATGTTGGCAGCCTGGAGGTTAAGGGCCGAGCCCCACCCCCAGGCAAAATGGACAGAGGGCACACCACCAACCTATCTTGGGGACCCTTTGCTGCTCTGAAATACCTTCTTTTGTATCCTTTCTTCCCTCTGATGACTCTTCATCTCTGGGCATTGTTGACTAGTCTCCCTGTAGTCATCATACTGTCCACATTCTGTCCTGTCAGAATATCCCTTTGTTCCCCAAACCCATCACATGCACACATCTTAATCTGGTTATTTTCTGGTCCTCCTAATTTGGTCTGTCCACCAAAGTCAGAAATCCCAAGGGCTCTGCAGTTTGGCAATGTGACTTAATGCTAATGCTGCAGAGTCCCTTATCTCTGTTTGGGTACACTGTTCATGTTATGGAACAGTGTGGTACATGTCTTCAATTTCCCAGCCTTTGTCTCTCCTGTCTTCAGACATAGTGGGCCTTGAAAGAAACTTTGTCACAAACAGGCTTTTAGAAATTGATTAACCCTTGCCGTTGCCCCTGACCATTGTTCTAATGCAGTATACTTTACCTACAAGCCAATTCCCAAAAGCAAACCTGTAAATACCATTATCTAGCCATCAGGGAGTATTGTGCTGTGTTTAGTGCCCAACACAGTCTACAGCAATATATATTTTTAGTGACCTATAGTCACTGTGCTGCAGACAAGACTACTTTGTGCTTGTGTTATTATAGTGGCCTTATTGAATACAGCTACATCCACCAATTTCTTTACCCTCTTACCCCAGGGTGAAAATAAAGTAAACATGTATCAGGCACTGGTAAGGATCTAGGCCTAGGCCATACAAGAGTATAACACTCTCCCATTAACAGCCAATTATTTCTATTTGATATTCATGCCCAGGAGGAAATGTGTCAGAGAAGAGAGTGGACACAAAGCTAATACATTATAATCCTGTTTATACTTTAGACCCAAGGTAAAATTGTACAGTATAATCCAATCCTGCCAAAATTTTACTTGACTTTGTATATGCTCTGCAGGGTATAAAACCTTAATGCAGGGTATGAGCCTTCTTCCTTCTCAATGCTTATTTGTCATTATAAACTATACAGTTCAGAAAGCAATGTCTTTAAGAAAAAAAATTATAAATGTTCTTGTTCAGTACTAGGGTAACTCAGGCAATTATCCTTTACCTCAATCACATGATAGAAGTCAGGATCCAGGGTTCAGGAGAGTAGAGTCCAGGACAAGAGTGGGGGTAGACATCACATGGACATCTGTCCAGATCACAGGAAGGGAGGAGAGAAAATGGCCAGGATGGTGCTGGTGGGGCGGGGAGGGAGGGAGTAGCAGAAGAAGCTGTGGAGAGTACTTCAGCAGTTACCTAGACAGGAGCAGAGGCAGAAGGGAGCGCAGGCATTGTGTCCCAATAGAGCCCTGATTCACTGTGTTTCTCAGCATTTTGCACTGATGAAGCTTCCCTGTGAGTTGACTCCACAGCCAACAATGCCGAGGGATAGCTGGGAAGATAGCAGTAACCCCAGCACAGAAGCTCAGGTGACGCATAGAAGCATCGGCTGACGGATAGAAAGAGGGCAAACTGAGAGTTTCCATTCAGCACTGACACTTGTAACGAAGTTGCACCTCCTTCCAACAGCTTTTCTCAATGTGACCTTGAGGGTTGTTTTTTAAAAAATGCATCTGCTGACATTGGTCCTTGTATTGCACTGCATAACAAATTAAGCTTTCAAGTTGTAACCTGTGACCTGAGAATCAAAGTAAGGTGGGTTTGGACAGAAAAAAATTAGCATTTAAATTTCAGTCTGTGAAATATCAACAGATTCACAAAAAATACAAAAGTGAGGGTTAAGCAGCAATTATATTTGAAAAAGTATTCACTTCAGTGTTCCCGAATACTTGATCATTTACATTTCACACACAGAGCGATCATAAAAATGAATGACAGTGCAGGGCTTCTTGCTAATCCTTTGTCCAATTCACAACAGGGTTTTTACAACACTGTCCATATTTCCTTCCAGTCTAACTGTGCTTGACTATTTTGTCTCTCTTCTTTTTCTGCTATATGCTTCAGGTATGACTTTTATTAGCCAGTTTTAAAATCATTTAGTGTGTACACACACACACACACACAGACACACACACACACACTTTAAAAATGATTAAAGAGAGAGAATAAAGGAGACAAAGGTTTGTGGAGGAGACTAATTTGCATCTTGAAAGGAAGAAGTTAATGCAGGGGGACATAAGAGTAGCAGGTAAAGAGAGTGATTTCTAAATGGTCATATGTAATTTGGATTTAATATGAGGATGTGCAAAAAATAGGGGTTTGGTGTCCTCTGAAATGCTTTATAAATTGTATGAAAAAGAATACCTGCAATATTCTACTAAACTTGAAGAGGAAATGGAAAGCAGAAATGTATGAAACTATAATCACTACCTATTAAGATAATCATTCATTATAAACAACAAGTAACAAAACAGGAAACCAGAAACGTAACTGGTCCCTTTGTACAAAGATGAAAGTTGCATCGCCACCTTGTGGTAAGAAAATTGCAAGTTAAGCAGCAGCTCTGGTACCCTGTTTAACAGCAATCATTTGACTTGAAGGCATCATATGATCTTAATTCTGAACTATTATGTTGAAAAAATGTAGTATGCAACCAACATCATCCAGATTAGACGTGAGAAGTAGTTCAAGGTAAAATCTTGGTTTGCTTTTTTTTAGTAGTATGTACTGTTGGGTTTTTCCCCCTAATTTTAATTCTGATCTCTACGTCTTACATGAAATATTCACTGGAAAAGAAAAGCAAGTAAGGTGCAGAGAAGAATAATAAGTTGCCCTCTGTTTTGAAAATGAGGCCATTTGTAGGCCTTCATGAATATGAAAATCCATCATCATGCTGTTTGTCTTTTGCAATTGTCTTTAGTTTTTTCCATGAATTTTGATTTTTCTCAAATCCTACGTGTAGCCCTGGGACATTTTCCAGCTCCATCACATTTATAGTCATGGAACCATAATACTTCACAAAGAAGTGCATCGTTCTATTGAAGAAAATGTTTTGCTCATATATCACTTGTTCTAAACCTCCTGTATAGCAGAATTTGGGATGTGTGTGAACCTGCTCTTTTCCCCCAATTTTGGATCACAATTCTTTCTGATGCTGCAGTCAGGTGCTGTGGACTGTCTTATGATCTTAGCCTATTATTATTTGGTAACCTGACCCTGATGAACACTGAGCTATTGTCAAGGCAAAGAAAGTAAAATGTGCTTCAACCTTCCTGATAAAAGGACTAGCCCCAGTTGTTCGCTGGCTGGCTTCTGCATGAGTGGCAGCCACTCTGAAGTAGGCAGGGGAGAAAATGTGTTTCTGCCCCAAGATTGCAGTGAAGTAGCTATGAGTACAATGTAGAGAACAATGGTTTTGATTTTGAATTTTTCATCAGATGCCAACTCGTTGTCAAATAACTTCAATCACAGGACAGCCTGACATTATTTTCCCACTAATTTAAATAATGTTTCCTTTTAAATTCTTTGGTTTTGTGTTTTTTTAAGTGTTCCAAGTGTGAAAGACAGCAACCAAAAACCCACCAAGTGTGAAACTTTGTCTTGTACATACACATGATGTCATCTTGACTTACAAGTCCCCATAGGCAGGAAAACATTTAGGATACCACTTCTTACAGGTAGGATCTATAGGGTGTTTATACATGTGTTCTGGGAGGCTGGGGGAGGATGGCACTTGAATTAGAGCAGCTCTGAGAGCCACGTGTGTATCAGCGCCCAGAGTGTCACATATATCAATTAAAGCGCCCAGAGCATCATATGTATCAGCGTTCCCATCCTGAAAAATGGCAGCTGGGGCACTTTAACTAAAGTTCATCAAACAAGCTTTAGTTAAAGTGCCCCCGCCACCATTTTTCAGCATGGGGATGCTGGTACACATGATGCTGGAGTCTGCTGGATCACAGTAATTTCCACACTCCAACAGACTCAGTTAATCAAGTCTGCTCTGACAAGCGGTAATTACAGCACGTCGGATCAGCCCCAATGCAAGTGTATAGGCAGCCATAGATATATGCCTCCAAAAATCATTTTTTGTTAAGAGATGAGATATTTATGTTGTTTTAACAGGGGTGAAAAAAACAGTGGTTGTTACTAGCAAGCCCACCTTGCTAGGCACAAAAATAAAATAAAGGAAGTTTTAATAAGAGGCCTTCCAGAATTTTAGAAGCCAAGCAAAAATACTGTAATGCATACACAGTGCCAGGGAGTAACAGATAAGGTGTTTCCATGGTGCAGTGCTTATTAGATTGAGGGCAATGGACTGGTGACAGATAATGAAATAAATCTTTTTTGATGGGAATTATATGGAAATCATTATATTTATTGCATTTACTTTGATTTTTCCTGTCCTTGTCTCAGACTTTATGCACAGAAGATTATATAACACAAAACAGACAATACATTATTTTAAAAATTACAGGTGATTTGATTATTGGGCTGTTGTGTAGTAGCATGGAGATTATTAGGGATTATTTATAGCACTCCATGACATGTAGGCACCACAAAATACAGAAAAGGGAGACGTTATCCATGTGAGATCCTTGAGAATTCAAAAGCCACTTTAGTCAGGAAGGCTGAGCCTCCATGTTGCTCTCAGTAGGTGCATCTACACATGTGCTTTACTTTAGAGCTGATTAACCAGCTCCACAGTAAAGCATCACTGCCTGTCTGGGGCAAGTGCTGTCCTACAGTGGAGTAGTTACGTGCGCCAAACTGCTTATGTAGACAGTGACTGGGGCTGCCCGGGACAGAAGGGTGATCTGGCTGGGGCACAAGCTCCGATCGTTGGCTTCCTCTGATGTCAAGTCCACTTGCATGAAGAAGGTACTCACTACCCCAAATCATGCAAGGAGTTTGCAGCCATCTACTCCAACCCCAGTACTGCGTGAGGCTGGCCTGAGTGTGGTAGGACACTGGCCAGTGAGAGATGCATTTATTTAATCCCTCTCTCTGCTAGCAGGGAGTGCATTGGGATTTCTGGCTTGAATTTTTCCTCCCAACCAGGAATCATTTTTTACCTTTCTGTGATGGCAGCGATGAAGCTTGATCCTTATCCCTATTTGCTGTCAACCGCAATTTCTTCTGATGCCTGGTAAGAGGGGTATTGTGGGGTTTTTTTTAAATAGCCTCCTTAGGAAGCTGTTATCTTGTGAAAACAGCATCTCTTTAATATTCTCTAATTAGGAACTTCAGCACCTCTGGCAATGCGACTACTCTTCGTTAGGAGTGTAAATAAGAATGTTTTAGGTACCCAACTTCAGTCTGCGTCTCTGTTTTAAAGTCGTTGGCTCTTATGCGTAACCAGTAGGAAGCAAGCTCAAAAAAATCTGGCATTCATTAGAAATGCCTCAGTTCTTTTGTGAGAGTTTGAGAGAATGCAAGAAGAAATAATATTCTTTAAAAGGAAAAAAGGGAACTTCAAGTGGGTTATTCTAGCTCTATTGGCTTGGAGCGCACAGTACCAGATGAGAGGTGGGAGTAATAAGATTGAAATGCAGACATAATAACAATTTCCTTTCAGTGTGAGCTGCCATTCGGAAGTGTTGTACTACATGATCTACTCATTACAGAGGCCCGAGATTATCTTTAATGAGCAGATCATGCTGTACAATTCTGAATGGAGGTTCGCACTGAAAGAAAATTGCAGTAAGAATGGAGTATGTGTGGGATGGAGGGAAACATAGTTGTTTTTTTCTTAATTGCCCAATACTACCAATCTTGTAGGACAGCCAAGGAAAAAGGAAGGATAAAAGCAGTGTGTTTTAACAGAAGGTTAGTGAGAACCTCACCAAGCATCACTAGGAAAAAATATTTCAACATGCAGCCTTTAAAGAAACCAAGCAAGGTCACTATGCTCAAAATGTAGTGTGGTGTTTTTAATTGTCTGGGGTTTTAGACTCATTTTTATAGATGCTTCTGAAATGTTATAGGAATTTACCATAAGGGTTGATTGTATCTGTCCTAGGCTGTCTGCACTAGAGGGCTCCTGCTGTTTAATTAATCCCCCTGGGGGCAACACAGCTGTGCCACTGGAAGCCTTCGTCTGCTGGCAGAGCTGCCTCCACCTCAGAGGTTTAGCTACAATAACTGTGTTGGCTACCAGGTGTGATCTTTTCATGCTCCCAGCTGCCACAGTGATGTCAGCAGAACTTTGTCGTGCAAAACTTTGTAATGCAAAGTTTTAACACCCTTTGTATATCTTCACTCCAGTTACTTTATCACTGTGTCCCTCTTACCCTGCACTCAAAATGAAAGACACAATTCCTTGTCTTTGCTTTCTCTACTGTAGATACATGTTCCCTGCAGAGATGGTGGGAGAGCAAATGAGAGAAAATATGAGAGATTTTTATAGGGACAATCCTGCTTCAAGCAGGGGTTGGAGTAGATGACTTCTGGAGGTCCCTTCCAGCCCTACTTTTCTATGGTTCTGTGAATCTATGTTAGACGTATTGCTTATTTGGTACACACTGCTGACTATTGGCTGATTGTTAGCATTGGTCCAGAGCAGCCCTGGGCGTGGTTTGAGACCTGGGGCTGTTCTGGGCCCAATGCCCACAAATAGCTTCTCTGGGTTTCACAGTCAGTTGAAGACCCCAGGCTGACCTAGGCCTAATGTTGATGATCAGCTAATCATCAGCATCAGGCATAGAGCATCCCCACATCTGGGATACATGCCACACATTCAATTTAAGGTGTCATATAAACCAGCCACAAAGATCTTCCACATTATATGTAGGACCTCTTTGTGACTGGGTTGTCATAAACTTCCTGAATGAGTGGCATGTTGCAATTTATGGTGATATAAATATGTTAATTATACCATAAATGTAACACCAGTCAGGGCCCAGTTAAGCACAGTATAAGTACCAAGTAAAATTGAATACTCATTTCTACCAATATCACAGACAATATATAGCAGTTAAAACAACTTGCAGTTTTTTTCTGTACCAAGATGGGTGTTCTCAGTTATAATCTATTTTCCTTGTACAAATGGCTAAGAGAGGTTTGCTGAAAGTTTTGTAGTAAAGAGAAGGTAACACAACCTTTGTTATGGGCAGTGAGCAACCCAGGGAAATCCAGAGCTTGATCTCATCTTGTTGGAGGTGTATATTAAAAAGCACAGTAGTGCTTTGCATTCCTACGTGTTTGCTGCAGCTCAGATGTGCTGTGCGAGGACCAAGAAATCATCTTGCTGTCTTTGTCTCGCTTCTAATTTGTTGTTCTGATCAATGGAAACTATATGCTGTTTGTTGTGTATTTGAACAACCAGGGTAAGATGGATGTGTGCTCATATAGTCTTGCTTATAAATGGCTGTGTTCTTATTTGTAATGGGAAAGTACTGAATCGCACTTAAAATCTATTTATGGGCATGAAGGAAGTGGTTTTGGCTTCTGTGAACTCTTGAAAAGGCTCCGTCGACCCAGAACAGCACTGTGGCATTTCATTCCTGTGTGCTGGATTACAAACTAAGAGCCAGATCCTGCTGATATAGTCCAGCAAATACGATGTTTATACCAGCCAAGAATCTGGTGCTGGAGTTGTGTTAAATTAAGTGCCTGAATATATTATACTTAGGTATGCAGTTAATGGTCTGTTGGTCAGTGGGAGGACAGAATTTATGGAAATATAACATCAGTAGGCTTTTGGCAGATGATGAATATGCATTTGTGAAATCAAAACTGAGCTGCTTTCAATTAATATTTCTTACTAAAATGTCTTGCTACCATAAGCTTGAAAAGTAATGAAATCTGTCACATGCAGTAGATCGAATATAACCTCATCTCTAGTATCTTAACACATTTTAATATATCAGCTGAAATGTGCTAAGCATAGTGCATGATCTATATGTAAGCTCACACCCATCATGTTGATATAAAGTGAGTAAACTTTTTAACCACAGAATAGAGTGCACAATCTCCAAGGGTTAGAGTGAGAGAGAGAGAAACTTCCATCTGAAAATATCAGAATGAGATAGCATTGCATCTTCTGATACACATACACTTACTGGCCTGTATTACCAGGAAGCCCAGAGCTATTTTCCCAGTTTTGATTGTCCTTTGCCTTCCGGGATTGGTTAAGAGGATTATCCAGGAGAGAAGTTTTCTTGAGAATACAAACACAGATCCAAGAAAGTGGAAAAGAGATGTGATATATTGAAGTGTACATGCTGTTTTGTTTTCCTGTGTTGGTGTCAGTGAGGGTAAACCCAGCTTCAAATGTTCCAGGAATAACATGAATTAAAGAGGAATCGGCTGTCTCTGTAAGCAGCCTAGGGCCCTCCTGCTGTGTGAATCAGCAGTTCTGATTCCATCCAGTCAACAGCAGGGCTGTACATCCACAGGATCCAGTTCACTGCAACAATAAGTTCCACATCTATATTGCTTTTTGTCCAGACATCCCAAGACACTTTAGAACATTATTTAAGCTTTCCAGTGCTTCAGACGGATGGGCCAATAATAACTGGTCAACTTGTTAGCAAGCAAAATATTACTGTAGTTATTTGTACTGCTGTAGCACCTAAGAGCTCTAGCCATGAACCAAGATCCTGTTGTGGTTGGTGCTGTACAAACGCAGAACCAAATAATACCATCCCTTCAAACATTGTAATGGGCCATAGGTCAAAACAGACAGACCTATAAGGATCACAAGGAAAAGATTAAATAAAGCTCACCAGCATAGTAGGCAGTGGTCTCATTGCAGCAAGGGCCTAACCATTTTCAGGGTTTTGAAGGAGGTTAATGAGGTAGTATCGTGAGAGGACACATAGGAGAAAGAAAGCATGTGCTTGTTAGACATCAAATGCGTAGGTGAGAGAGGCTGGCATCATGCACCCTTCAGTGCCAGGAGTCTACCGTGGTTGTCAACTGGGGGTACGTGTACCCCTAGGAGTACTTGAAAAGGTCATAAGGGGTACGTAGAACTGGTGTGGCCAATAATGTGGCTGATAAATGCTGCATGTGTGCGCGCAGCTGTAGTGCAGCATGGAGGCAGCCAGGAGTGCAGCCCAGCAGCATGGAGCAGGGGCAGGGCATGGGACTGAGCTGCACAGAGGAAGGGAGGTCAGGTCCCGCTGCTACACAAACCCCTGGGATGGCATGTGGGGGGTGTGCCCCCAGATCTGCACGTGGGGCAGGCTGCCACTGCAGGCTGGGGCCAGGGTGGTGCTGGGCTGTTCCCAGCAGAGGGGCTGGGCCGGGCTGCTCCCAGGGTGGGTGGCAGCAGCGCTGGGAGTGTGGGTTAGGGGTGCTATGGTGAATTCTGGAGTGGCACACCCCCCCTCCCCCCATGCCCTCCTGGGGTGTGTGCAGTGGCAGGAGCTGCCCCCTGGCCCCCTAGACAAGTCACTCATGGCTGCATACTGCACCCTGCCCCAGCTGGGCAGCGCATGCCCCAGCCCCACTTCCTCCCTCACTGCAGGAGTCTTGATATGCCCCCACCCCTTAAAAACAAGAAAAAAATATAAAGGGGTACATGAGCTGAAACTTTGAGTCCGAAAGGGTACATGTGTTAAAAAGGTTGAAAATCTCTGGTCTACACTGTTGACTTGCATGAGAAATGACAGGTAGAATGGGGAGGGGCTGTGAAGGGCCTTGGAAGCAAAGGCTTGTCAGTGGTGTATATCAATAAGACAAAGTAAACTCTCATGCAGCTTCTGCACCTACAGAGACTAGAAAAAATGGTGGCAAACCACACACCAAGTAGATGCAGGAGATAGACTGAGAATAAAATAATTCAGTTTTCCAAAGCTAATCTTGATCAATAAAGAGTTAGTATATGAAACGGCCTTTTGCTGGGTGTGAAGTTGTGGAAATGTAGATGATACGTATTCTCTGGTAGGTTATAAGTTTTATTATAATTTTCAGTACTTGCCAGGGAACAATATTGGCAAGATCTAATGCATGTCATTTATACATCTGTGCATGTCATTTATATGGTAATAGGGGAGTTTCCCCTCTTCCCTAGTGATTCCTGCAAAATTCTCCATGCTGGTTCACAGTATAGCTAGCTTGCTCTGGCGTAAATTAAAATGCACATTCGTGTTCTTTGAACAATGCTGGCCAGGATAATTAGTAATTTGATACTGTTCTGTATAGAGCAGTTCAAAGTAATACTTATAATTTACAGTTAATTAATCAGGGTTTTTTATTTAAATTTCTTAATTGCCTGCCTGTGATATCCATTTTAATATGTTTTTTCAGCAGTTTTAGACCTAATTATGCTGACAATTTCTCTCTGATGTGAGCGCTCTAGTGTGCATATAATTCTATATGCATATGAGTATGTATACATAAATATATTTTAATATTTTTGTGCACTCTAATCCTAACGGGGAAGATTATGGGTGGGTCTTTGTCAAGTTAAACAAAAAAAAAAAATACAGAAAATAATAGAGTCAGTACATGATCTTTAATAGCAACATGCAACAGGGAATAGGAAAAATGCTAACAATATAAAAAATGATAAAACTCTGGAATTCCTTTGCCAAAATGAATAGTTAATCTCATTTGGAATATAATTCACTATCCAGTTAAAACCCTCATTACAAGACTCTCATTGTTAGAGCTTTACAGTGAAATCATGAATTGTTAACAGATACAAACTTTGGACCTCCTAGGAAATTAAAAAATGCCAGAAAGTTGGTGTAAAAGGAACAATGCAACAGATGCAGACAGTGGGTTTCTACCTGTGTGAAAAACATAGCTGGCCTTCTTCATAAATGCCAGCCACTGAGCCCGAGAGAAGTAGGTCTCCAAATCCATAAGATTTGAATGCCTAACTCCCTTAACCAGCCGTTATAACCTACGTACTGTCCACAGCAGTGGGTCTCAACCCAGAGGCCGTGGGATGCACTGCAGCCCATGTGACATCCTGTTTTAAAAAATAAAGTAAGACATTTGACAGTGTGGAAGTGAGAGGGATTACAGAATCTTGATTTGTATTGCAGTGCTGTCAGATAACAGATACAAAACATTTTTGAAAAGGATACACAGGAAGTAAGTTGTGTGGGTGCAGCTCACATAACACATTGAGAGCTGCAAGTGTGGCCCACTATGGCAAATAGGTTGCAAACCACTGGTCCAGAGCATTTGGCCATTAATGTTTCAGACCAACTGGGAACAAAAATTATCAGGGACAGCCTCGCTTGGATTACCTGTGCCATATACACTTGGTCCTTGGATTCACTGGGCCCTGTATTGGGAGTTCCCTATTGGTCTTTATTATCACTAGTTATACAGCAGTAGCACTCAGGGCCACCATGAAAATCAAGGCCATGTTGTGCTAGACACTGCCAAGTTATATAGGGAAAGGAATTCCTGCCCTAAAAAAGCTCCCAGTCCAAGTTAGGCCAAAGAGATGCGATGGATGAGACAAACACACAGAAGGAAGTGCGGAGTCAGAGGTGATATTAAGGTTATTCAGTGGTACATAAAGTGGCTGTTTTATATCAGATCGTCCTGTTTTTTAAACACTTTGTCCCCTGTCTATTCCTGCATGAGGACCAAAATGGAAAAAGTCCTGTTTTTCAGTTCACTGGTGGAAATGCAAATCAATCATTTCTGTTGGCTGTGCCCAGAGGTAGGGCAGTGCACAGCCAGGAGGAGCAGGGTTCAAATCCAGCCAGAGAGAGAGGGCACAGGAGGATTGCAGAGGCTGGTCCCTCTGCACCTGTGCGAGGTGCCCTGGCTGCTGTGCACATGCAGGTGCAGTGAGAGCCGAGGCACTATTCATGCCTGAGCTCCCTGACCCTGGGCTGGGCGTGTGCAGGTGTGCCTGGGCCCTGAGGACTGCTGAGCTGCTAGGGACAGGCAGTTGGTCTGCACCCCCACCCTCCACACTGCCTGGGCACAAGATAATGTCTTTGAGAGCAGGCAGATGGAGCGCTGCATTTGTATCTGCTGGAATGCCGGTGGGACTAGGAGGAGGCTCTTGTCACCATCTTCGTACCCACAGAGCAATCCAGTGAATCCCCGAGGTGTCCTGCTGTGTGGGGAGGGGGAGCTCTGTGCAGAGGGGCCTCTGGGCTCCTGGGTGGCTGAGCCAGCTCATTAAGACATTATTTCTTCTCTGAGACAAGCAAATCTGTCTGTCTCCTAGGGAAGGAAGGCATAGGTGACGCATAGGGAGGGCACAGGGGGGGCACGTGCCCCCCCTTACAGCAAGTGGTCCAGCTGGTAGAGGGGCATGGAGAGCGCTTGTGCCCCCCCTAAAATTGGCTCCACCAGCACTTCTGGCGCCATGCCGCTGGAGCGCTTGGCAACCGGCCACTGGAGGACCCCTGCCTCCCGGTCACTGGCTAGCTGCTGAACGACCACCCCCCGGTCATGCCCTACTGGTGTCCCCCCAGAATTGGGAGGCACCAATTACTCATGAAGGAAGGGAAGGTCCTGCTGGGCAGCTGGCTGCACTGCAATGCCATAGACATCTAATGCCCACTGACCCCACTCAGCCCAGCTCTGACCAGAACGTGGCCAGGGCAGACTCTTGGGTGCCCAGTGTCTGTGCTGAGTGCTGATGGGGGGAGATAAGGTCCCTGTGCAGTCTGTGCCCCTGGCTTCCCACTGTGGAGCTGGTCTGGATTGAGACCAGATCCCAGTGCAGTGCTCAAGCCTCACACCTGCTATGCCACGTTCTCTCAAGGCTGGACTGTTGGAGAGAATGGCAGCGCTCGGGGATATGTGAAACCATGTTGCAGGGGAAGCGAGCTTATTTATCCTGCTTCTCTGGCTAAAGATCTGCCCTATAGTTCTGCTCAGCGGTCAGCTATGCGACTGCTTGAAGAAATAATAATTTGTTTTGTGACAGAAGAATGCCATAGGTAGTGGGTTTTATTTTATTATATGATTTTATTGTAATATTCTAGTTAAAATAATATTGTGGTATTATTTTATTGCACAATAAGATAATGTTGCGGTAGCATCCAGGTAATGGGGTGAGGCCCATTGTGTTCAGTGCTAGGTACATCGTGGCCGTGTCTGCACGAGACGCTGATTGCGTAGTAGCTCATTACTACTGCACAGTAGTGTCAGATGGCATGAAGCATGATGCAATGCTACTGCGCAGTAGTAACAAGCTACTGTGCAGTCAGAGTCACTTAAATGCCGTTTGGCGATTTAGTATTTGTGTATGCAAGTACTATATGACTGCGCAGTACCAACTGCACAGTCAGCATCTCCTATAGATGTGGCCAATGACACCTGCAACAAAGAGCTTTCCTCAGCTTTTGGGTCATGCTTATGTCCTGTACTTCCTTCAGCAGGGTGGTAAGCCTGGCCTTGAGTGCCTTAGATGTTTAAAATAAAACACAGGCTGTCATTTTAGTCTCTCCATCCCTGGGTAGGAGAAAAGTTGGTTGTTGTTGGTTTGGACTGAGTTTGCCTAGTTAATGTCGAGAGCTCTTTAACGGTCTGGTGCAGGAATAGATCTCAGTGCAGCCTAGTTTATGCTTCACCAGAGATCACCTAACAGAAGGCATGTGCGCACAGAAGGTCAAGTTGTGTTTACTAGGTTGTGAGCACCTTTACACATGTGCTCTGTTCCCCTGCCTGTCCTATTGTACAACAGCATCAGGCTCAGCTGCATTCCCACAGAACAGCAAAGCAGCCATTACAGAGAGGATTTTGCTGAGTGGATGTTTTAAATGCACCGCTCTTTTTTTAATTTAATAAGCCTGCTAGGTGCTTGCCTGAGAAAGGATGGATCAAAGCCCCTGTTCAGATGTTGTTGTTTTTAAGTCAGGCCTCAATGTCTGCCCTAAAATGGGTACAATCTACTGGCCTCTGCCTGTGGAACCATAGAAAAGATCTGGCTACAGTGGTGTCTAGTTATTTCTCTGCCTCCTTACCTCTACCGATGACTTGCTGGGCTCTATGGTAATACATTTTAGTTATAGCAGCACAACAGGTAAGCGAATTCAGTTTGATCAGGCCTCGTAGATTAGGAGTGCTGGCACAGCCCATTTAAGTTCTTTGCTGGGAGATACAGATATTCAGCAGTTTTGATCTCAGAGGACCAGTTTCTAGCGTGGCTATACCGAGGCGGAAGAGGAAGTTGGAATCCCCACACCCCATTCCCAGCCTCTCTGTATCTGCAGTGCAAACAAGAGCAGAGAGCAGGGGCTGTGCCCAAACTTTTCCTCCACCCCCTCAGCACAGGTGGGTGGAGAAGGACTACAGATGGGCCAGGCCTTGGCTTCAACCCCTACATGCCAGTTGAGTTGGTGTGGGTGGTTGTAATTGCTTATGATAAACCCCAGTAACACATCAGGTAATCCTAGGAACAGAGAAGGAATGGTGCCTGTCTGACTCAACATCCCTTCCCTAGGCAGTTCCCAGGGCAGATTGCATTATGTGCAACCCCTGTGGTTGGGCTAGCAGGGAAGAGAAAATCTAAACCCAAATATTGTGTAAAGTAGCTGGTACAGGAAGGATTTCAGTGTCTACCTGATTCAATAGTGGGGAGCTTCCAAGGCTTTCATAGAGCAAGAATGGGAAACCCACATCAATTTATGGATAATTTTTTATGAAACGATTGAATAAGAGAAGATCCCTGTTTTCCATCAGGCTTTAGCCTCTCTCAATTTGCACTCATGCACAATACAGTTAGGCAGCAAGACATCCAAATGATTTCCAAATTTCACAGCATTCTAGCAGGCTGGCTTCTTTTATGGGCGTGGGATGGCACTGTGGTCGTGATGGCTTTGGAGGCAAATGCTGAATGAAGCGCGAGTGTCAGGATTTTCAAGAGCGAATATGAAGCACAAGCAGTCAGAAGCACAAGATTTTTATTTCCCTTTTTTGTATAGTTGTAAATGGGTTTATTGATCATAAAATTACCCTTTTCTTTTTGAGGACCTGACACATCATTATTGACTTAATTGCACAGTCCATCATTCCTTCTCTTTTGAAGTTGGAAATGATGTTCACTTTTGAAACTGGGAACGAGTTGAGCACAGCACAAGTTCAGGGCGGGTTCTCTTTCCTTCTACACATATGCAGCAATCTTTGTAACAAGTTCATATTTTCTTATGATTGCATTAGTTCACAGAATTTGAAAAAGCCACATACTCATTATCACCGCCTGGGTCTACATCACTTCTATAAGAGACGCTAATGTGTTTCTTTGGCAGGAGATTGCCTGTTATACCCAAACCATGCTATTCTAGTGAACACAGTCAAAACACACTAGCTAATCTAGAGCCTAATTGCACTGCATCAGATCTCTTAGGTATAACAACAGCAGTTGCATAATAAATGTTGCTGTCATTCAAAAGACCACTGTTCTGGTATGCTGCGTCAGTCCCAATTCTGGTTCTGAGCTCACTCCTGTTTTACACCAGTTGAACGTCAAATTATTGCAGGTGTGCACCACTATGAGATCAGACCCAAAGTCACAACTCTTACTCGGGCAAATCTCTCATTTATGCAGATCCTGATTCCAGCACTGGAGGTGAAAGCTAAGTACAAACAGTCAAAAAGCCCCAAGCTGAATCAATTCAATATTTACAGGGTTCTCTAAAGTGCGTAGATTGAACCAATAGAAACTGGAAAGGCAGCCAGACCCCTGCAGTGGCCAATATCTGTAGCCAGGGGGCACTAGAGCATGCCTCCCAGCTTACCGGCCACTGCTGAAGCCACCTGAATGCAGCCGAGCAGGGCTCATCCTTGATTGACTACCCAGTGTATGCCCCCCAACCCCTTTCTATCCCAGGGGAAAACAGTCCCTCCAGCTAGGGGCTGTCTGGATCCCCCAGCCTCTGTGGGGGTGGAGGGGGAGGGGGGTCCCTTGAGCCCTGCCCTAGTACAAAGAGAGGATTTCCCCCTTCCACCCCTCAGTATGGTCCCACAAGGCTTGACCCTGCACCCACAGGTTGGGGGTGAAAAATTATCCCCCAGTATGGCCCCCCAAGCCCTGCCCCTGGTGCAGAGAAGGGATTCCCTCTCCCACCCCTCAGTATGGTCCTGCCGGACTGACAGGCACAGGTAGAGCCTAGGGAGCAGAGGCTTTACTGCCTCAGCCCTGTGAAAGCAGGGAGACAGAGCCAGCCCTGCTCTACCGGAGCAGACAGCTTCAGGAGAGCTGAGCTGCAAAGCATCCTGGGATGCTGGGGGACTGTAAGTTAACTTGAACTGGGGCGGGGATCTAGTCCAATAAACTGGTTTGACATAAATCAGTTAAGTCTGATACTACATCCATCCAGGTTTATCTTATACCGGGTTTGGCCATTTTGAAAGCAGTTTATGTGCACTGAACTTGTGTTCTGTTACAGGTTTAAACCAGTTTTTGATCACTTAAACTGGTTTATGTGTAACTTCTGTCCCTAGCCAATGGGATTTTTGCCTTACTCAGGGTTTACACCACTCAGTAGGAGTCTTTCCTGGGTAAAGACTTCACGACCGAATCATGACCTATTAATATGTGACAATTTCCTTTTTTTTTAACATTCAGCCAGATTGTTCAGCCTTCAGTAACATTCGTTAGCAGTCACACTGAGCATGCTATTTAAAATGAGCAGGCCTGCCTCGTTCAGTAAGTGCTATTCAGACTGAATAACATTTACTCAACTGGGTAGTCTATATAAAAGGCAGGACAGCTTACATAAATGCTAATAGAAGTCAATAAGGTTTGTGGCCTGGGGCTGTTTAGTATTTGTGGGTTTTATTTTCCTCATGAAACATTAAGGGGGATTGCTTTTGGATGTATATGTTCTGAACTGCTGCAATCTTCTAATGAATTTTTGAATATCAAATTCAGGAGCTTTTGTTTGTGATTGCAAAATTTCTGTGTCACAGCTGCAATTGATTCCTTATATTAAGCTTTGTAGCTTCTACAGGCTGGTCAGGTAGAATTTATACCCTTTTATTTAGAGGAAATGGGTGCATTGCAAGCTACTAAGAATGAATTTAAAGAGCATAAAACTATA
This sequence comes from Alligator sinensis, assembly GCF_000455745.1. Lineage (NCBI taxonomy): Eukaryota > Metazoa > Chordata > Crocodylia > Alligatoridae > Alligator > Alligator sinensis. The sequence goes on from NW_005841905.1 coordinate 415,461, forward strand.
TAGGGAAGGCCTCTATTTATTTCATTGCTCTTCATAGATGAATAAACTCTATTTCCATTGTCATAGTAAGCTGTTATATGGAAGGTAAGAAACGACTTCCCAAGGAGGAGTTATTCTGCATTCTGGGCACATGGGCAAGCATCAATTTTGTCTCATTTGAGTTTTGAACAATTGAAAATGTCCGTTATGACCTTCTTGCAATGAGCGCTTGCTATTATACCTGTAAAGAGCAGTTGTTTCAATTACTGTAAGTCCTCAGAGGACTTTTGCCAGAAAAAGGCTACTATAGATTCAACGCTTCTAGCTAACAAGTTTTCATGGAGAATTGGCAACAGGCTGTGGGTTTATGTTGATGCCAAGTGGTGGAAAATTACATTCTTATTATGCATTAGCAAAAAGCAAGCAGCCTGCTCCTGTGGGTTTGAATATTCCAGGTGCATGTGTGGTTTCAGAACGATGATAGAAATACGGGTGTTTCCATGTGAAACCTGTAACATCCTTCCTTTAATAATTCATACATCGTGTTGATTGTCAACTGGTTATCTTGGCAGATGAGGGACTCTCATTTTCATCAAGCTGTCTTCTATGTATTGACCTGGCAGCAGTGTTTCAAGAGGATTTTTCAGTGACGGTAATGGACTTAAACAAGGAAAAGAAAGAGCTTGCTCAGCTTCGAGTGCCATTGTGAGAAATATTGTGGACTTTAACCCATCCCATGTAGGGATGCATTTAGGGGTAAACAGATATGGATGTTGAAGGATTATGCACTAAATGTTTCCCTGCATGACACAGAAGAGAAAAAGCAAAAAAAAAAAATTAAAAGCAGGAAGACTCTGAGGACAGCAAAAGTGAGAAGTGATGGATACCTGACATTGTTTCTCCCTGTTTGTGTGGAAATCCATACTTTCCTATGTTTTAAAAGAGACCCAGCACATAAGAGCCCTAATCTTAATGGGCCCCCTGGATGGTACCACAGTACAAATTAATATTGGGGTCATCTGACCTCGGTCCTCTTTCGTGCCAGGGGCAGGGGGTTGGACACGGTGATCCATTGGGTCCCTTTCAACTCTATAATCTATGAATATTGATAAAAGTGTAGAGTTGAGGCACCAAGGGTTTTGGGATGGGAAAGTCAGACCTCTTCAGGGTTCCTGCAAAGGAGCACTAGGTTTCCAACTGAATTGCATGGGGTAGCAACCCCCTGATCCCATAATGTTTTCCTCTTGAAGTGGGGTCAGCGGTAGCACAGCTCTTGAGGGAGCTGTGTGTGAAAGGAAGGAGTGAGCGGTGCAACACGGTGCCTGGACTCTGCAAGGAGGAGCCCGCTTCGAATTCCCTGAGGTTTCAGGGCTTGTCCAAGCATCTGCAGCTCCTCTCCAGATAGGGAGAATGTGTCCTTTCCCCTGTATGGGGAGTGCAGCACACTGCATGTACATTTTTCTTTTCTATTTTTGTTTCCATGGACAGAACTTTTAACCCATTACAATTGGCTGGCTAGTACAGTTACATTTCAGAATATCTTTCTGCCTTCCTGGGTGCGTGCCAGTGGGAACTGCAGGCTGGAATCAGGTCTTTAACAGATTCCAGCAGCATGTTTAAGCCCTTCAGTGTTCAGAAAGCCGAGAGGTCTGCCAACTGCTTAGCAATAATCCTCCATAGCACTAATGCTCTTGCATGCATGCTCTCAAACCAGCTGTATGGACTTGACCCACAGTCCCTGTCTGACAGCTGTTGCCTTGTTTATGGCATGAAATACAACCAAATGGGAGGCTGGATGTTTCAGGGAATTGATAATAGGGCAGCCTTCTAGATCAGACACCTCTTATGCTGCCCAAGTCAATAGCCTTGGAAAGTCTTGGCTACCCGTTAGCAGCTTGCTGGCTCCTTTAAAAAGAGTAGCAATTTCAGTCCACCTCCATATCCACCGGTGTCCACCTCAGGGAACTCACCTTCACAACTGGCACTGGGTCCCAGTCCTGGGCAGCACGACTTGGGGACAGCATTTGTCCAAGGTTCGCAGCATCGTGCAGGGATCCACAGGAAACGGTGTGCTTCCTCTTGCAGGCTGGCAGTGTTCCAGCCTGTAAGGAGCAGCAGGGAGCAGGACGCAGGGGGTGCCATGTGCACGTGTGTGCCTGCACCCATGCACGTGGCTGGGAACACAGTCAGAAAGCCTGGAGAGCAGCTCCCTGGGAGGAAGGGGTATAGGGGAAATAGGAGAGGGAAATTGAGGCCCCCACAGTGAAGGAGGGAGTGGGGCAGGGACTGAGGGCACTGCCCAGCCATGGTGGTGCACGGGGAGGGGTGTGGAGTGGCTGGTCCAGGGGGCAAGGAGCATGGGGCAGGGCATGTGCCCCCCCCCCCCCCCCCCAGATTTGTGCGTGATGTGGGGGCAGATGCAGGCTGCAGGCTTGGGGCTCCTTGACCTACTGCTCTGCCCCCAGGAGCCTCACAATGGCTGCGCCTCCATGGCAGCAGCAGGGAGGGCAGCAGCATGGAGTTGTGCCCCCTGCTGCTGCCAGGCAGACAAGGGAGGGCAGGGAGTCCCAAATCCACCGTGAGCAGCCTGCATCCGTGCCATGCTCGGCTCAGCTTTGGTCTGGCTATGCTGCTGGGGTTATATGTCCCATCTTTCCCTTTTGAAAAGGCAGTCACTAATCACAGCAGTGCCTCTCAACAAAACTCTCCGAGACCTGGTTAGATACCATGACATGCTACCTGCCTTGTTTCCCAAGGGGACATAGTTTGCAGGTCCTGAAACAGGCCTGTTTATCTGGGGACCACCCACAGCCCCACTGAAATTAGCTTCCACTGAGGATCCCAGAACCTCAAGCTATGTGTGGCAAACCCTACCCAGCTGGAAGGAGAAGCTGTGCTGCTTGCCAGAGCAATAGTCCAGTGTCAGCCCCGGTGCATCTTTCTGGTCTCCAGCCCTACACTCCAGCCAAGACAAAACGTGGCCCTCCAACCAGACAGTGCCTGACCTATAAACACTTTTAAGTGATGGATCGGATCCCATACTAGGGGCTTTGGCCAGGTTGACAAACCCCTTTTTCTGCCTGTCACTTTTCAGAGAGGAGGTGTCTCCTTATCTCCTTGGTGAATGCTGGAGACTGAACAGAAGGCTCTGAGTCAGGCAGGGAGATGGCAAGACTGACTGAGCAGAAAATGATTCAAGTTCCAAATAATTCAACTACATGACTAAGAAAAAATTATCATGGCATTTGCAGCCCACGCCTCCCCTGTGGTGGAGGGGGTTCAGAGTGACTGGCTGTTCCCATTTCCCTGAAATTATGATTTTTTAAATCCTCCAGCCTGACATTTGGATTCAGGCATTACCTGGGGTACATCTGCTCTGTGCCTCAGAGCAGCAGCATATCTATAGCTCTGCTGCCACCTGGCTTTGAGTGCTCTGGAGTTGTGAAGCACATTTGACACCAAAGGTAGAAATTATGAATAGTTACAGCTTGCACTGAAATGGACCCAGAGCCTTTTGTGTCATGCGCAGTAATTCGTTTGGGGTTGTTTTGGATATATATATTAGAAAAGGAGCCCGGGGGCCCTACCCAGTCTGATGTGAACAAGGAGTTACTGCAACCTGGATTTGCGCAGTTACTTGAAGACAGACCTTCTTGCAAGGTGGAGAGAATGCATTTAGAAAGGTTGGGCTCTGCCCACAGGGCTCTGGGGATTTGCTTGATCCTTGAAGTGGGGATGTTCAGTGTTTGCCTTCTTGCATTGCTGTCTCTCCTTACAGTATACATACCATTCCATGTAGATTACTTTATTAGTAGTATTACTACTATTGTTACTATTGCTGCAGGACAGTACCATAACTAGGGAGGACTGAGCAGAGTATCATCCCTACCTTAGATAGGGCACAAGATTGGTGGCCGCTGCCACTGCCCACGGTATAAAAACCACGTTACACCACTGCTGCAGGATAAATTCTCTCTTCTTGTATCTGCTGGCACCCCAAAATAAATTGGGAGTAACTCTACTGTAGTCAATAATGCTACTTGGGTCCCAGTGAGATCAGCATGTAGTGTTGGTATGGAAATACTGTGAAGTGACTGAATCAGGCACTACATGTATAATGAGACAATTTTGGACACATCAGGACACATGCACTCAGTAATGCCAGTCTAAGATATTTAATTGGGGTTACTCTGGGTTTACACTAAAGTAACTGAGCCCAAAACTTTTAAAGAACATACAAAATATGACAGAGTGGTCTTTGGAGCATTGCTGCAAAATTGTCAGCGAAGTCCTAGCTGAACAATGCATTTCCCCCAGCAGAATAAAACTGCATGCTTTAAGACTATAAAATGGTAATGTACTTGGACATGTGGTTGGTGACTTGAGATGGTCTAGTAATTGATTTTAAAACAGATGGCACCTGTCAAATAAGCATTTGTATTTATTTGATGTTTCAATGAGAGCCCCTGGGGTTTGCCTATCTCAGAAGCCTTTGTTTTCACTCTTCGTAGTCCTGCTTTCATTCCTCTGATCTCACTTTCCTCTTATCTTCTTTTGATGGTTCCTACTGACAAATTCAGCAAGCTTTCTGTCCTAACATGAGCCATGGCCTTTATGTTAGACTTTAATTTCTTTCTGCTTCAACTTCCTTTTTATTAATAATTGTAATAAAGCAATACAGTGTCTTCAGCTCACCAAATATTTGGTGATGTGAACATGATCTGCAATGTACTCCACAAATTTAACTGCCAACTTCTCTTGGGCTGCCATAGTCCAAAGAAGAGTTTAACACATTAGCAAGAAAAGTAATACCTACAGGAAAAGCAAAGTCTCTCTGATGGAGAAAAGTTTGCAAAATCTCATGGGAAGATTAATATAGCCTGAGCTTAATGGATCTATAGATTGCATGTAATATTTTGTGGTTGGAAAGAGGAGAATCAATATATTTACTTTCTGTCTCTGCTGTCACCTGTGGGCATCACATTCAAAGGGCCTGGTGTTTTGATTTCCTACTGAATGAGAGAACATGGAGTTTGGAGCACAAACAGAATAATTGTGTAACAGATATGGATTTTCTTTATAAATAAAAAATCCAAGGTGCCTTCAAGCCATTTCCCCCTTCTTAGAGGCTGCATATGACCTTTTAAGATTCAAAAGGTCTCTGCTTCTGTAGATGCAGCTAAAAGGTTGAGCAGTTAGGGCTATTTATCTATAAGGAGAACTCCTCAACTGGTGTAAACTGGTGTAGTAGCTCCACTGAAGTTAATGACCGCACACCTGCCTGCATGAGTGCAAGATCAGTTCCACACAGCTTACCGCAGCTCACCAGGACATCCTCCCTGTTCCGATCTTTAGAGGGAAAACAAAAGCCTATATCTTGCCTACCACAAATGTGAAGCCATGTGTTACTTATTAATGCTTTTTTTTAAAGGGTCTGGGCCTTTTTATTCTTTTTCACTTGTTCTTCTGGGCACGCTTATCACAAATTAATGGAAATTAAAGATGGAGACACTTTGAGGCCCATCTTTTGTTGACTTGCACAATCGTGCAGTAGATGGCCAGACACATGCCTGATGGTCACTGCTTTTGGTGCCCTTTATGCAGTGCTGCCTTTTGAAACAAATGGACTCCTTCTATGTGCCCCTATCATCCTCCACCTCCAAAAAGTATGGTAGATGCATGCAGAGCATTTTCCGTCTGCTCAGCTGCAAAAGTAATAGAAGATGGACAGCCAATGCAGGGTGCTGCTCTGGTAGGCAACTTCCACCTTCCCCCTCACTCCATCACCTGAAACTCTAGGCAGTTTGTCTGCGATCATGGATTTGAAGACCTACAAGTAATCTCTGCACCCCTGTAGCCCAGGAAGTTTGCTTAAAACAAGAGTAAAGATTATAAAATGATGCAAATATTCTGAGCTGGCATTTTGGGGTAAAATGAGGAAATGTTACAGTTCTTATTTCCACATTTAAAGATGAACGTATTCTGTGGTTTTTCAGATTTTTGTCAGCATTCACTGTTTTTTTTCTTTGTTTTCTTCTTCTGTTTTCCCCTCTCTTTTTCAGCCAGTCCTTTTTAATTTTTTTTTAAAAAGTCATTTTTAGAAGGGCCTGAGATGCCTGTAGGCAGGGCTGACTGAAGGGCCTGGGCTGTCCTAGCTAACAGTTGACAATTTAATTCTTGCTTTTGTGCAAATGGACTTATTTGGGGCAATCCAGACTTGCAAATTGAGAAAAAACATAATCTGGAAGAACTAGCTGAGTAAGGATGTCCTATGGATTTCCCAGTTTGACAGCAAGGAGGGTTTTGTTCCTTTTCCAATACTAAAGCAGCTCTGTGACCTGCCACCCTCAGCAGCAGCCGTACTTATGGACAAGACTCTTGCTGCATGAGCTAGGACAGTTAAAAGCCCCAGAACTGCTTAGAACTTGAGAAATTCCCTGGGGCTACATCCAACATGCTTTGTCAATGAAGAGAAACTCTAGCAGTCGCCTTAACATTTTGCACTTATATAAGGAGTTACATGATACGTGTAGCTCCACTGGATGCTGTTGTTCCAAAATTTCGCATCTTGTACCTGAGGTACGTGCATGCCTAGAGTAAGAGCTATGTCGGCTACAACTTTTTGGAGAGCCCCAATTACTACAGGGAAGTCACTATTCCTTATATTAATAAATTGAATATGAACACGGGGGATAGAGCAGCCCCAAGTATAACTTTAATTTCCAGCTCTTTGATACTCATTTTCTATTTCATAAATACATTTCCTGGTTTCCTAAAGCTAATTACTTTCTCTAATAATGGCAAGATCCTGGTTTTGTTTCAAAGCAAAGGTTCATGCAATTAAATCTCAGCAGCAAAGGCCTACAAAATCTGCTCCAAAGCCTCACTTGGCATGTGACCTTCAGCTGAACTGCTTCATTAAGCCAGAGATCTTGGAGACAATGTTTGCTGAATAAAGTCATTCCTAATTAATGCTAAAATGTCAAGGATTCATTTGCCATCCCTTTTTGCCCCTTTCCTTTTAACACTTAATTATCTCTTTAATGAGCTACTAATATGAAAGCCAAGTGCAGTATTTTATATATATATAACATAACATATAGGACGATGCAATGAAAATTTTCCAACAGTATTTTGCCAAGTGGAGATCAGAGGCTGTGTATAATATTACATCTTTCCTACTTGTGCTCATTATCTTTTACTTTGAAGGTCTTGGGCTGCCATTAAATTTGGATGAATTCACCGTATGATTAATAAAAGTAGTAATTTTTAACAGTGGTTGTCCTCGCAACCTTTTTAACACTGCCTTGAAAAATGGGAAAATAATATTATATCACTGTATTTAGCATTTCCTATACGTATAAAAACATCATCCTTAAACATGGGGAATACTGCCAATATTGAATTAATGCTATCTAGCTATTTAAAGCAACCAGAGAGCTTTTGATGACCTCAGTATAATATTGTATCACATTATTTATTATGTGATGCTAAAAATATAGAATCATAGACATGTAGGGCTGGTGTGAAGGCAGCCACCTGGTCCAACCCCATGCTCAAGGCAGGATTGTCCCTAACTAACCCTCCCAGTCAAGAATTTTTCTAACAAAGCTGCTTTAAACAATAAAAAATTAAGGCCCTGTTCATAAGAACTAAAAGCTTGATGAATGATAAAATCAGTGGTGGTCATCATGGGCCATATCCTAATCATATGATTTAATAAAACTGCCCCTGACCTCCAACAAGCTTGATTTGCTTTTCAATTAAAAATGTTCATTTTATCCACATCATCTCAGACCAACAGCTCTCAAACTCAGGTTTTGTGATTCTCATCCATTCAAAACAGTTTATCTTCAACCATTTGCCAAATTATGTAGAAGGATGTTCTTATCATTGGTCGTTCTGAGTACTGAGGAAATAGGATGAAACCATCAAAGTTTTCTACATGTCTTTTTTCCTATTTATATATTATAGAAAAAAAATTAGGACAGTTTACACAGAGTAAATATGTTATGTAACATGTCTAAACTCTTTCTCCATACAGCAATATGTAGAATTCATTGCCTGCTTTTTTGTTGTTTTATGGGACAGAGCTTGGAGCATGCAGTGTACCCCTGGAAGTCCAAAAAGCCACATATAAAGGTGTGCATGTCTGTTTGCAGTGCAGACCAGGCACAGGAATTCTTAGTAGTGCTGTGCACAAAATCCATAGGCCAAAACGCTGAATTGGCCAAAAGTTTGAATGTCCTCTCTATCCTTCCTGCAGTGTAGAAGTAGCTTACTAACGCAATGGTCACTTCTAGGACTGGATTCTCTGCAACTCCATTTCTGCAGCCTTCATGGATCTTAGTCTCACATTAAAAGAATAAAACCTGTTTTCCTGCATAGCATTCTGTACAGCATATGTGGTCCCTTCTGTCACAGTTTAATCAGGATGACTCATATGATATTAAACCTCTTAATGAAAATAGATTGTGTTATTCCCTTTTGCAAAAATGAGAGCTTTAGTCTTCCAAATGCCAGTAATCTAAGCTTAGGATTTCAAAATATTATTTTTTGCAGGCTTTTTATATATCCAGAACCTGAAACTGTCTTTATAGAAAGGCAAGTTACGGTTAGAAAAAGTAGTAGAAAATAAAAGTGTCTAGGGCTAATATCAGGTCAGCATAAAGGACATTCCCAGCCCTCCCATGATGCCAGGTATGTTTTTTTCTGGTTACTGTCCCCTACACATACATGCACACTTCAATTCAGGCATAATTTTACTGGCTTTTCTCTGATCACCCACACCATGCTGCTGCGTTACACCTGGAATCCCAATCTCTCTGATCAACCACTCCATGCTGCTGCGTTACACCTGGAATCCCAATGGTAGAAAGCATTAATTTCTACTTCTACTGTTTACAGTGTATTGGTGTGAAAAACTGGTGCAAAAAGTGAAATGAAGATAAATTCAAGGTGGCATCAGGAGAGTATAATTTTAAAGCCAGATATGACATTAAATGTCAAGGCTATATGCTCTGTTGCAGACGAGTCACCTTTTCCAAACCTGGGACAGTGATAAGAAAGTTGAACATGTAGTCCTTGACAAGTGCTGCAGCAGGTTCAATCTACAAGATTTTGTGACGCCATTGCAAGGCAACAAGAGAGCAAGATCGCAGTCTTTGTCATGTTTTGAAAGGGCCAGTAGTACCGTGACATATCATTCTTTGTTACTGGAGGTGAATTACACATCCAAACACTCAATATGTATAGCAAGTCCACGTTATATATGGGCACATCGCTCTCTGTGGTACCTCTATTACAGTGACCGGAGGGCCTTCTATAGTGCCTTGAGCAAGTGTCATATTGTTAGCAATCTGATGTTCCTAGAGCAGAATAATTATGCCTAATAACCTACATCTTTCCAATAATTATCAATCATATCAATTATTTTGCATTAACTGACCTGAAGAATAATGCCTTGTATTAAAAAATGTGCTCAACTTGTCCTGAGTATGTAGTTGGTCCAATAAAAGATATCACCTAAGGAAATCCTTGCCTCTCATTAATTTAATGAGCATGTTTCCTGATACTCCTGTTGGTTCTATGCTGTAGTGTGATTAGCCTGGGATTTTCAGATCTGTGCTGTTTGATTTCATTGCTAACTAGTAATTTACCTCTAATAGCCTCTCTGTGTGTTTGTGTTTTAATTAGAGGAGATCTTGAAGACCTATATTGCACATTGGTGGTCTCCTGATGGCACCAGGTTAGCATACGCAACAATAAATGCCTCCAGAGTCCCCACCATGGAGATTCCTGTATACACTGGCAGTCTTTATCCTACTGTTAAAACATATCATTATCCAAAGGTGAGGGAAAATAAAAACTTTAAACAGCCTTGTTGTGTTAACTTTTTGAATTTTTCATGGTTTTTGCTTCCAGCTGACTCAGCTATGAGAATATGTAATAGAGCATTTTCATAAGCAAGCAGTAAACAGAGAAAAGATCAGTTGTTCCCTGTTGAATAGCAGTCTTCATTACTCTTTATTTGCATCTACAAAACCACATTTTTCTGATGCTAGTGTTAGTCATTCAAAAATTGAATGAGAAAAAGTACAATGTGAACATTTTCCCCTTGTACAAAGGAAAAAAGCAATTGGGTTTTTATGTCAGGAGTTCATCTACCCATGAGTGTCTGCAAATAAATGATATTATATTTGTTACTTTTGTGTTTTTTATATCAAAGGACACATGAAGAAAATGCATAACGTAGGCATTCCTAGAAAATTCAGCATAGCATAACATCAGGACAGATATTCTGCCTTTTGAGACAGGTTGCATTCTAGCTTTACTGAAAGAAAATGAGAGAGATGGAAAAGACCCGAAGTTTAACAGGTCTATGCCAAAGAGTATCACCAAAGGTGGGCAGCACCTTGTCCAGATCTCCATGGGTGGAGATGATTATCATTGTTCTCATAATTTTTACAGTGTAGTATGTAATTGTACTATGCTACAGAGCCACCTGCAAAAGGTATCTAACCTACCTCAATCCTGTGTGTTAAGTTGGGCCAAACTGAGCTACTCCTTTACATGGGGAAACATGCAAAGAATTGTCAAAGGAAGAAGTATTGATTCAGAGGGAAATGCTCTTTCCTACAAGTCGGTATTTAATCATGTCCAACTTGCTGCTAAAGAACAGCCTGCCATTTTCAAACAAGGGGTAAAACTGAAATCCTGTCCACTTGTCATAAAACATACCACAACCTTTATGAAAGGTGTTGGTCTCAGTATTTCAGCCAGATTTCATTCTAGGGGCAATCACATTTTGTCTACCTAGATTGCTTATACCTCAGTGCCTACTTTAAAAAGTTAGATGGCTTTTTTTTTAGCTCTGGATGGTCCTCTGCAGACTTTTAACACAAAACCTGCCTATACTTTGATATATTAAAAGTTCGTTTTGTGTGTAGCCCTTTCTGTAGTAACTTTTTATCATGGCACAGTATTTTAGGCTGTGTTCAGTTGCAATAAATTAAAGTAATTTATTTTGAATTTCCAGGCTGGAATGGAAAACCCAACTATTTCTTTACACGTGATTGGTTTGAATGGACCTACACACGATCTGGAAATGACTCCCCCTGATGATCAAAGAATGAGGTATGTTTCTTAGTATGTTGTCCCTGCCAATCTTACACCATAACTTTCAATCAAAAGCATTACTTTACTCCCCTGCTATTAAATAATTTCAGTCTTTGCAAACCAAAAAAAACCCCTTGAAACTCAGAAAAAAAATGTCCTTTTTTAGTGTGATTTCCTTTCCTGTTGAAATAATTACAGTTAGGATTATCCTGCTTTCTTCTGAGGGAAGTTTTCTGATTGATCCAAAATCCACAACAGCAGATTCCTTAAGCATGTTATTTTTGAACATTGTAAAGACCGTGCTATAATGCAGCAAATGGAGGGACTGTCATGCTAAGCTAAGACACAGGAACAACAGCAGCACTCATGAAACTCAGCTGGTTCAGGACTTAAACACAGGTTAACCATTTAACTTGGTTTTAAGCACGTGCTCAAATGTTCAAATGAACACGGGCCTACATTTTGTGGTTTCATGGAAGCTTGAAAACAAGTCTGTAAAAAATAGTATCCTGCACTGAGGTAAGCAGTAGGACTGTGTGACGCTTTGGTCCCTGAGTCGATTTGGCAGAGAGAGAGCCCGATTTGGTGGCCGAATCTCTGAGTCAAAATCAAATCAGAGGATCCTTTAACCTCCAAATTGAATTGGAACCTCTGAATCAATTTAGGGAGAATCAGAAATATTCAGAAGTTCGGACATAGGCGGCTTTAAATGCTTTTTCTATGTACCTCTAGGTAGCAGGGGCTCGTGAACGCTGCAATGCTGGGGCACATGGAGTGCCCACAAAAGCACAGGAGGCTCCTCACCGTGCTCGGCAGCAGACATGGAAGTGGCAATTCTGGGTCTGCTGGGGAGTGTGCAGGGGCGCCCCCCTGGCTCGGTGACTGGTGCCTCCTGGGTCTGGGGTGGGCACCCAGGGGTCCCTGTATGGCCGATCGCTGAGCCAGGGAGGTGTGCGGGGTGGCAGCGCACTCCCTGGCAGACCCTGAAGTGGACCGGAAGTACTTCTGGTCCACTTCTATACTCGCCGCTGAACACATCGAGGGCCCCCTGCACTCCTGTGGGACGCTCCATGCACCCCAGCATCGCAGCGATCACGAGCTGCGCCTGCTACCTCAAGGTAGATAGAAAAAACTTTAAAGCTGTGTCTGAATCGCTGATTCTACAAATCAGCATTGAATCTTCAGATTCGGATTCGGCTGTATGGAATCAGGGACAGTGATTACTGTCCCTGATTCGGGCTGAATCCGTATAGAATAGGGCCCGCTTTGCATGGCCCTAGTAAGCAGCTGCTATAATCTGTCTACCTTCAGGTCTAATTTATTGCTTTAGCTCACAGCAGTCACTTCCAAGCCTGGAGACTGGAGGCCACATTCTGATTTCCTTAATCAGACAAGTATCTGAAGTGCAAGTCTAACTTCAGTGGATTTACACCATTATAAGTGAGAGCAGAATTAGCTTCTTTGAGCCTATTAACAAATCCAGGTAAACCTATAGACACTGCATACAACAAATGAACTTGCATGTTTACAGGGCTCACGAGTCTGGTGGGGGTAATTTTCCCTGGACATGACATACATAAAAAGCTGATAGTTAGTTGAGTACACTGTGCCACACAAGTGGTCCCAAGCCACGGGACCTTCTGTGAGTAAGTTGTCCTCCACTGGAAAGAGTGTCAGAATGTGCCTCGTAGTGTTTTTTTCATGCTATTTAAGTGCTCTGTTATGGATCCATTGGTACTGCAGAACCATGGATGAGTACACTCAATATGTAGATAACAGGGCTTGCCTTTCCAAAAGGAATTTAAAGTCTATATGCAATAAGTACTGGTTCCCAGGAAAGCTCAAAACCATTGTCCTTGAATGTTGCCATTTTTCTGTTGGAGTATTGACCAGAAAAAAGAGTAGTCTTTAAACAAGAAAGCTAACATTGGCATTCTTCATCCTGGCTTTATTATAATAATTGCTTGAAAGTTAATTTGTGCAACTGCAGCTTCCATGTACTCTAATAAATATGTGCAGTCTGGGGTTCATTTGCTATAATTAGTATGGATGACTATAATGTATTTATTTGATTATAATTGATATTGTAAAAGAATGCAAAATATATCATAATTAACAATCCTTCCTGTATATTTCATCAAAAACCTAACACTGCCAGACCCCAGAACACAGAACAAGTCTTGCTGGTAGACCCATGGGGGTACATATTCATTATGCATGTATTTTCTGAAATGAGAGGATTAGTGTGATTGCATTTCATTAGGCTTGACAATGAGGATAGGCTGTCACGTTGGTTACAAAAAGGAGTTTTGAGGAGGAAAGGAGTACTTCTAAAAGGATCTCGAAGCAGAGAAGTGTTATGTAAAACATTTAAATGTAAATAAACCTAAAGGTTCATGACTCAGTTCAGGATGATGATGTCACAGCTCTTCCTGATATGCTGAAGTTCCCTTAAAACATTCTTTAGTGCAACTAGGAGAGCTAGAAAATAATTTTTCCTGTTATTTTTCATAGGAAATTTCAAATTTGTTTCTAAAATCCCCATGCAAAAAATATTTCAGTAAAAATAAAGATTAAGAAGATAAAAGAAATGTTATTTTGGAAATCTGTTTCTGGTCAAAGTGTACCATTTTGTAGTAAAATGTTTCTATTTGCATAAGCTGAAAACAGGATGTACTTACCCCAAAATATACATTTTTGCAGAAAAATGTTACAAAAAACCTCTGATTTTCAATTTCATGTGTTTGCCAAAAAAGCAGCAAACTGTGACCCTAATGAAAACCCTTTGTTTCTGAGCACCAGGCATCTTTTAATTAAAAATGAGCAAGTAGCAAATAGCCTGCTCTATTGGGTTGTACACAGTACACACAGGGTCATGAGCCAGCCTCTTACCCAGGCCTGATATCCACTCCTACTGAGGCATTATGGGCACTTACACACGCTCCGGGAGGGGGGATGCTTTAATTAGAGTGGGTCCACAAGCTGCTCTAATTAAAGCACCACCACATCTCCTGTATCAGCATCCCCATGCTTAAAAATGGTGATGGGAGCGCTCGAACTAAAGCTCATCAAACAAGCTTTTTGATCAGCGAGCCCCTGCCATGAGCCATGATCAGCGACCGCCTGCAGATGCTGCTGGCAGTGTTGGCTGCGGCCAATCTCAGGGGGTGCACTGCCAATGTCAGGGGGTGCACGTGCACCCACATGTACCCCCTATGCATCGCCAATGCCATTTCCTATTATTACGATGCCTTCATAGTTTGGTTTTAGATTGCTAACTCCAAGCCATCCATGTGGTTCTTAGATGGGAAATGTCTCGTGATGAAAATAAAGTCTCAGGATGAAACTGTTTTTGATGATTTATGACATGAGGCAGCCTGACCTTCTTCAGTGGCCCAGATAAATCCTGACAAACTTCTGAATCTTTCCGAACAATTTCCTGTGAAAACAAATGTGAATTATAATAGTTTTTATCATTCCTCATCTGTATTACAGTGGAGAATTGGGGTCTCATGTTCCAGGCTGTACTACCAGTACCTCTCTCAATGAGTTCATCATCTAGGATTATTACAGGGTACAACAGATGTGCAAACCACACAATATCACAGTTGAGACCGGGTAACTGGATAAATGAGGATTTTCCATAATAAGCAGAAGTCTCAGTTTATGACTTGCCCACTCAGAGAGAAGTAGTATGGCTTAGCGCCTTGGCTGATAACCTATGATTTTCAGGACCCCAATTCCACATTCACCACATTCCTGGATATGTTACTAAGGCCAGATACTAAGCTGCCTAATGGGACTTAGATGGAATTTACATCCCTGCATGTCCAGGAGAGCTGGCTGTATTTTGAAGAAGTCTTACAGAGGATGCAGGAACAAACCTTCCCAATTAACATCCCAATGAAGCTCATTGCAATCAGGAGAGGTTCTGGAGGACTGGAAAGGGGCAAATATAGTGCCCATCATGAAGAAAGGGAAGATGGAGGATCCAGGGAATTGCAAACCAGTCAGCCTCACCTCAGTCCCTGGAAAAATCATGGAGCAGATCCTCAAAGAATCCATTTGTAAGCATTTGGAGAAGAAGGTGATTGGATTCACCAAGGACAAGTTGTGCCTGACCAACCTGATTGCCTTCTATGATAAGATGACTGGCTCTGTGGATGTTGAAAGAGCAGTGGACAAGATATACCTTAATTTTAGCAAGGTGTTTTATATGGTTTCTCACAACGTTCTTGCAAACAAGCTAAGGAAGTATGGGCTGGGTGAATGGACTGTAAGGTGGATAGGAGACTGGCCGGATTGTCGGGCTCAAAGTGTAGTAATCAATGACTTGATGTCTAGTTGGCAGCTGGTATCAAGTGGAGTGCCCCAGGGGTCAGTCCTGGGACCGGTTTTGTTCAGTATCTTCATTAACAACCTGAAAGATGGGATGGAGTATACCCTTAGCAGATGACACTAAGCTGTGGGGAGTAGTAGATATGCTGGGGGTAGAGCTAGGATTCAGGGAGACCTAGACTAATTGGAGGTTTGGACCAAAAGAAATCACATGATGTTCAACAAGGACAAGTGCAAAGTCCTGCACTTAGGACAGAACAATCCCATGTACCGATACAGGCTGGGGACTGACTTGCTAAGCAGCAGCTCTGCAGAAAAGGACTTGGGGGTTACAATGGATAATATGCTGAACATAAGCCAACAATGTGCCTTTATTGCCAAGAAGGCTAATGGCATACTGGGCTGCATTGGTAGGAGCATTGCCAGCAGATCGAGGGAAGTGATTATTTCCCTCTGTTCAGCACTGCTGAGACCACATCTGCAGTACTGTGTTCAGTTTTGCCCTCTCCGTCCCACCCCCACCTCCCACCCCCCAGCAGAGGGCAACAAAAATGGTTAGAGGGCTTGGAAATATGACTAATGAGGAGAAGCTGAGGAACCGGGCTTATTTAGTCTGGAGAAGAGAAGACTGATGAGGGATTTAATAGCAGCCATCAACTACCTGAAGAATGGTTTCAAAGAGGATGGAGCTAGACTATTTTCAGTGATGGCAGATGACGGAACAAGAAGCAATGGTCTCATGTTGCAGCAAGGGAAGTTTAGGTAAGATATTAGGAAAAAAACTTTCTCACTAGGAGGGCAGTAAACAACTGGGACAGGTTACCCAGAGAGGTGGTAGAATCTCTATCACTGGAGGTTTTTAAGACCTGGATAGACAAAGCTTTGGCTGGGATGATCTAGTTGGGGATGGTCCTGCCTTGAGCAGAAGTTTGTAGTAGATGACCTCCTGAGGTCCCTTCCAACTCTAATTTTCTATGATTTTGTGATCACAAAAAAAAGAGTGATCCAAATCAATCCCACTTAAAGGCTACAAAACCACTTACGTGCCTAGATTTGTTTGCATTTCTATTTCAGCTTGAAACGATCCCTACACATTTGGGCATGCTCAGACGCAATCTCAACCATCTGTCTGGGCATCTCACTCCTGCCCAAATTCTGTTGTGATCCAAATCCATGGTAGTAGGCACCAATATCCCTTTAGGCAAGGTCAGTGCACACCTAGTGATTGTTTGATACGCCACATATGCACAAAGTACGTTACAAATACAGCTGGAGAAGCTAGTGGGGTGCCTCACATCTTTTGCCCACTTGATTTCCACTTCCTTCTCTGATGTTTGGAAGGGGAAATGATATCAAGGTCTGAAGTTGCTGCCTGCTAGTCACCATGAGTCATTTCAACATTTAACATGTGTCCTCTAAACTCTATTCAAAAAATGTTGCCAGCAACAATTTGCCCTAAATTCACAAAATTTGTTTCCCTTTTATTTTTAATGCAGCTCTATTTTACCTCCTAGGAAACATGCTATTGCTGATCTCAAGTAAAATCATGCTTTATTTCAAGTGCTGACTTTTCGAGATACTGTTACCCAAAGCTCCCTGTTCCTGTTCTTCAGTGTTGTTCATGCAGCTGCTAAACACTTTTCTTATTTTTTCCAGCAAAATTTATGTGCTAAATATTGCTAAATCAGTCTCCAACGTGTTATTTTGCTAGGAAAACATCTTTGTTGCTTTTGCCCTTTTTGTTCAGTACACACAGGAATCCTTGCCAGAACACAGAATGCTCTCTAATGATACAGCACACTAATCCCAATGAGAGCAACAACTCCTTATACATATTTTATATCAAACAAATGAACTACTAAATTTTTTATAGACTGTGCACCATGAAAAGTCACTGTATTATAATTTAGGAATGTCTTTGGCCCACCAGTCAGTTCAATGAGAGCTCTACTTTTTAGATGCAGCTATAGATTTTTGCAGATGCATGACTGAAGGTGGAAATCTCCCAGTACCATCCCTGTCTGGCGGAGAGTTTGTACCTCCTATTATATTTGGATGGTATCCTGTCTCTTCCCTCTTAACCTATTTAGTTGTATCCCCAGTTGCTTCACTTTGTCTTTTACAAATTCTTTAGGACAAAGACTGTTATGTATTATATAGTTGTTCAGCCTAGAAGAATGGGTCCCAATCTGGTTGTGTCCAGTAAATACTGGAGTGATGATGATGATGACAAAGGGATTTGGAACCATATTCTTATTCTTGGCCGATTCATTCTTACACAGCTTCATTGACTACTTTCCACTAACATTTGTGGTATTAAACGCTGCATAACACTACTTCTATATGAGCAGGTCTCCACTGCTGAGGAGGCTCTGTTGTTATGTATCCCAAGTCATACATTCAAATGGGAGGTTACCATATATTTCACATACAACATTCACCATTTCCCCCCAAATCAGCTCCCCACATTTATGGTGCATGCAATAAATGAAGAAAGCCGGGTTTTTTGCCTGGGGTAGAAGCACCATGCTTCAATTCCTGGTCCACAGTGTAGCACAGTGTAGCAGCTGTTGAATTGCTCTTCTGGAGTTGAGGGAGTCCATTCCTTTACTGGCTCATTGTTCTTTACTCCAGAGGTGTTAACGATTCTTTTTAATGCTCTTGATGTTCCATTAATCAAGCTAACCTTTCTAAGGACAATTTTGCTCTCTGCAAACAGCTCCTGGTTTCTCTTCTCCTATTTCACAGCCTTGGACACACGTTAGTTCTTTTCAAAGCTCTACCCAACAGCTTGGTTTCAGCTTTAGTTAAGCAAGAAAAGCAGGGTAAGTCGTGTGAAGATTAGGCTCTGTCCCTGCTTTATGCAGCTATAACTCTGAAAAAAACCTTTTATTCCACCCCCCCCGCTTCTTTCTGCTTTTGAAAAGCAAGATGCATATTATATTCTGGGGCATGTTATACATGATAAAATACAGTAGTTTGATTTTTACATTCTTTAGCCGAGCCAGACATCTTGAGTCAGATTCAAACTGCTTTGCCATTTTTTTTCATTTATTTGTCTTCGCATGTACGTAGATTTGTAACTTCATACACTTTCCATGCTCTTGGTAGTCCTATTGCTCTTTAGTAGTTACCCACTCAGCTGGCAACTAGAGCAAAAATTTGGAACTTACATGTAGAGCCCTAAAAGATCATCTTCCAATGCATATATAACTAACCAGAGAAACATTGAGACTTAGAGATTGTTCCTTCCCTTCCTGTTCATACTAGGATCAACAAACCCATCAGTCGGTTGAGTGGCAAAATATTGTAGCATTAGCGTCTCTGGACTGCATGCTGCTGGTCTAGTACTACAGAGTGATAGCAGTCTGTGTATGTTTACGTGTTTTCAGGGACTACTACATAACCATGGTGAAATGGGCAACGAGTACCAAAGTGGCAGTAAACTGGTTAAACAGGGCACAGAACGTCTCTATCTTGACCCTCTGTGATGCCACCACTGGAGTCTGTACAAAGGTAAGAAATATACTTCAGAGACATTTAAAAGTACTTACCTTTAATATTTGTGATCTGCACTGGGAGAAAATATTTAAACCATTTTATTAGAAAGTGTGTCAGACTGTATACAGACTTGTACAGTGCTTTAGGTAGGCACACATTTGCTTCAGGACATAGTAACATACCGTATCTGAATTTACCGAGCAAGGGAGGGGTTCTGCGCTCCTAGCAGATCTATAGAAAGGCAGTCTCAGTCTAGCCTTCCACAGTGTTTGTGCCTGTTTACATGCTTATGCTATATTAATGTAGATATAAACACACACGCACACACATCTAACAGTGCTGTTTTTAACTTGAGAGTCCTTTTACCATCTGAGTTAATGAAATTACGTTAATCAGAGTCCAAACACGTCTTTTGGGCTGATTCAGGGAAGTTTCTCCCAGTACAGATTCAGTTATGGCACCAGAGAAACCTGCATAGTAATATAGCTGATTTCAGTACAGATACATATATAACGTTCTGAAGTGGCAAAACTTATTCTCATTCAGGGGGAAGGCAGGGTAGATTTGTACCTCATAGTCTAGCTAAATCAGAGATGTATAGCATAAGCTTTTGTGAGTCTGAGATCACTTCATCAGCATCCCCTCTCTCTGCACATTCGGGGGGGATCTTTCTATGTAACTATATCTGTTTATACGCTTATGTAGTGCAAACCCTTTGTGCATGCAAGGTCTATATAAAGATCCTGGGAATAGTGTAATAACAAGTAAATTACTGTCTTACTTTAAGGAGCCATGTGTCTTTTGAATTTCTTCTTTTTGTCCGTTTGAATGGCGTGTCTTCCTATATGAGACTTTGCTTGTTTATCAGAAAGCAACAATAGAAGAACAGGCCCGGGATTATATTCCTCAAGAGCACGCTTGAACAGTTTCTCTGTGCTTGTTCACAACCGTTCAGACTCAGTCAAACTGCTTTCTGCACTGATGAGCAAAATGAAACGCATGCAAACTGTTATTTAATTATGTCATTTCATTTTAGAAACATGAAGATGAAAGTGAAGGCTGGCTGCACAGACAGGTAACAGTGATCTTCCTAACAGAATGTAAAATATACAGGCTCTTCTTATTGAACTAAGGGGCACCTCTGCCTAAAATAGCTAAGATCTCTTTTTCTCTAGGAGGCCCTACTAGTTAAAACCATGGGGTGCCGAAACACATGCTCTGATGTGTTCTAATGTGATTAATTGAGTCTGCTGCAGCGTTCCAATTAGAATGCTCCCGTGTGCTGCAGCATCATGTGTATTCAGCATCCCACATTTTAAAATGGCAGTGGGGGCTCTTTAACTAAAATTCATTGAATGAGCTTTAGTTAAACGGCCCCCGTGGCCATTTTGAAATGTGGGATGCTGAATACATGTGATGCTGCAGTATTTTCATTAGAGTGGCTGTCTGAGAGCTGCTCTAATTAAAACACCCTCCACCCCCCACCCTAGAGCAAGTGTATAAATGCCTGAATTCCCAAAATACGTTTGACTTGAATATAAGCTACCTGAAAAACTACTATTGAATGAGTCACCCCTGCACCAAAAGCCAAGCTAAGACTGATCAACAGCACAAGTCCTCAATAAAATCTTAATTTGGGGCTGATGGTTGTATTAATTGATGCAGTGGCCCTCCACACAGGAGAGAATCAGAATTAAATGATTGAAAAAGTAAGTTTAAAAAGGGCCATTAGGTGAATCCTAAGTAATATTTGAGAGCTCCTTAGTTACCTAGGAACTTTTGAAATGTTACCTCAAATAAACTATTGCAGATACTTTAAATAGAAGAAAAGAGGAAAGGCAAAAAAAATTAAAATGGTAAATTTACGCAACAGTTGAAACCATGAATGCTTACAAGGCAACCTAGAGCATAAAATTGGAAAGGACCTCCTGGGACATCAAATCCAACCTACTTCTATCACAGGGACCACATTTTTTAGAGACTCTGTCATAAGATGATCAAGTTTATACTTCTGAATTTTACATTTTAGTATATCAGCTCAAAAATCCACTTCTGTGCCTTAAAAAAGAGGCTAAACTGAGTATAAGCACTGAGGAAAAAGAAGTGAAGGTCAGTTAGAAACTATAAACAAAGAGTTTAAATTAATTAAAATTAAGATTTATTTTCTAAATAATCATTTGCATTGATCCATACAGGCCCTATTCATCCAACATAATTATTCCTTTCTGAAGTGTAAAAGTTTGTGATAATTAATGTCACTACCTGAGTGTTAGTTTAGGGAACAATCTGAGAGTTGATCAAGTTCCTCCTCAAAGAGAAGCTATTAGTATCAATCTGTTTTTTGTGGCATCTCTGAGTGCCTGACACACAAACATGAGTAAAATAAAAGAACCCATGCTGGATTTCCTCATGCAGAAATGAAGTACAGCACAAATTTGCTGCGATTGGTACAGAAATCCTAAGGATCTAGGAACTCCCATACATAATGAGACCAATATTCCCCTCAGTCTAGAGACTTTCCTTCAGCAATGACTGGTACATGGTCCATGTAAAAACTAACTTTATAGTTAGTCAGATGCCCCAAACTAAAATCTTCTTTTCTCTACCTGAGTTCACGTATAGGAAAGAAAAATAAAAACACCCAGTATAGCTTTTATCCCCACAATGCAATATATATATTAGCCTGGATATGTCGAAAATAGTTCAAAGATGGATCCATTCAAAGGAAAACAAAATTAAATTCCTCTGTTTTAAATATCACAAGATTCACTGGGAGATCTATTTTTACAAGTATGGAACCAGTTTAAATCTCTTCCCTTGTACTTACTGCAATATCTGTCATGCTGTAGTTGAACGTACATATGTACATTTAAAGTACAATACCCTGATTGAGTGCTGAGTCTTCAGAGGGCCTGGACTGAGACACATGTATACCAGGGTAATTCATAACAATTTTGGATACCAGTATAAACTATACCAGGATCTTGAGTGGACAGAAATGCAGCTATCCTGGAGTAGATACAGTAGATGCAGTAGATACTATTACAATGCTTCAAAATTTGGTGATAGAAGAGTGGATTTGCCATGAACAAATTGGTACCTCAGGGCAAGTTGTGAAGAAATGATGGTTATACCAGTTTAATTTATACCACTGCACTTTTACCCTGACTTAGCCCAAGATAATTTCACATTGTAGGACTGTAGTAGTGTAGGACTGTATGTTGGCCATTTATTCCTGTTTGACACTAGTGGAAAGATATTATATATCCAGGTTCAGCACTGTGTATCTGGTACAAAAGTCAGCACTTAAAGTGTGAATACTAGCAAGTTTAATGATAATTTTAGGTGTTCGGTGACTTGCATTATATCGTGTGCTTTACAAAATGGCAAATTCTATTGCTTCTCCTCCGTGCAACAAATGCTGCACCAGGGTTTAGAGAGCCCAAGTTGTTTGTTTTAAAACAATGAGTCTGATATTTCGGTAGCATGCTAAAATATTCATCACAACAGGGTTTTGAGACATTTGGCACAACTGTGCAAATAAGTCCCAGCTGGTTTTCTAGGAGTCTGGAAAATAATATAGGCTCCCTGAATTTACATTCTGGCAATGACACTCTGCTAAGTTTCTGTTTTGGACTAACTGTATGATTATGAGGTTATTTCCTTTTCCTGTTTGTTTTTTCCTCCCATGTTTGTGAACTTAGATAACTATTTTAGCAAATGTGACCAAATATGTATGTTGAACAGCAAGCATTGAGCCCAGCTGGAAATGAAATTCAAATTTCAGACCAAATAGTGAGTCAGCCAAGTGATCAGGACTGCTTAGGCTGAGAGGAGATCCTTCCCAGGAGCAGGAGACAGTAGCAATGACATCCCTGTGATTCTTGTCCGGAGATGAGAACAATTCCTTTCTGTGCACAGCTACTTTTCTGGGGAAATGCCTACTTTTCTGAGTGTTCAAGCCAGAACATTCAGGCCTCTCACAGGCACTCAGCTGCACTCCAAAATGAACATTTAGGTATCTGAAAAACTAGTTGTGTGTGCAACTGCCACAATAATGCTATTGTTAGTCACTTCTCCCAGTCACTGAAGATGTGCAGAACACTGCCAAGCTTTTGCCCAGGTGAGTTATGAACCTAAGTCCCATTTTAAGAAGGCACTTGGACATTTAAGAGTGTAAGGATATAGTTTCAAAAAACATTAAGTTCCATTTTAAAAGCACCTCAAGTCACTTTTGAAAATGGAATTGATTCCTGAGTCATGTAGGAGTTTTTGAAAAATGTTTGTATTACAATTTAAAGATCGCTTTGGACTCCTTTGGCCCCTATCATGGGGAGTTTGCAAAGCATATTAGACATGAAGTAGCAAAGAGAAAAATGTCAATAGACTGGAAGCAGGATGGGAGAAAGATCGGCAAGATTATGTGGATGCTCAGCAGGGAGTGCCAGGAAAATTCCCCTGGGATTTCATGCAAATGTACCAGCAGGTTTGGGTTTTAAGGAAGGCCTGCACTTCTTAAACTGAAAGTGTTTTAGTGCTGAGTCAGATAACTGGGTGAAAATTAATGGGTTGTGAGGTGCGGGTTAGACTGGAGGATCTAATGGTCCCTTCTGTCCTGAAACTGTATGAATTAATTGTATTTAAGTACAAACACTTAGAGATGGTAGACCACCTCAGAGTTTGTCTTTGGAAGAGGCTGGAAAGGATGTAACCATTCAAATCTCCTTAGTGGGAAAACAGAATATAATTGATCAGCGCATAGATCACAAATATATTACCAATGTTTCAGAACATTTCTATGAATCATTAATATTTGTACCAATATAATATGGTGAGAATTCGGCATTAGGCTCCCAAATAAAAGTGACCTAATTTTTATCGGTGCTGTCCACATGTAGCTCCCACTGACTTTGGTAGCATTTGTTGGTGCCTATCACTTCTGAAGATCAGACCTCTTATGTTTAGATACCAAAATGTAGGCATGGCGGCATGACTTTAGGGACTCACCCTGGCAAATATTGTCCTTTATCTATATCTCTAATGAGATGCATAGATAATCTGAAATAGTAATTGTTCCAATTTTTCATGTGCCTTAGCTGTAAAAATCTTTGACCTAAGGCCAATGAGGCAGTTTTTTTTCCAGGAAGCAAGTGGAATGGTCATAGGTAAAAAGTTGTTCTGCCTGGAAAGCAAGGGGAAGGGAACACAGGCAATTTTCAAATGCTAGTTTTGAATGAATTTTAAGGGGGTTTTAATGTATATTTTTGTAAATGTCACCTCACTCTAAATAAACTTGTAAATACGTAGAAGCCAGCGGTAAAATCACGGCAGCAATGAAGTCAGTGAGAGTTTTGCAGTTGACTTCAGTGCAGCCAGAAACTGGCCCCTTACAAGATAACCCACAACACCTCTCACATAAGCTAAACACAGATCTTCTCTTCATTTCCTTCCCCCAAGGTGCATTCTTTATACCAGCTCTCCTGTTTCCATAAGTGCCTTGGCTCAGTCTTGGTCCTAGGCTGAAGAACGTTTCTTAGTTTTTTCTTTTTAGTCTCTTAAATGCTCATTGTCACAGTATAACAGCTCTGCTAGTGATTCATGCATAGCACAACTCACATTTTTCAGTGTAGTTTCAATGGTCCGGAAACTAAAAACATGGGTGGCTTTGTAAACTTTTGCACTCGCCTTTCTGTGTTGTTTTGCATTTAAAAGCGTTGAAGTATAGAAATGCATCTCCACGTTGCTGTCACCATGTAGTTCCTAGAGACCACGGAGCACAGCAGGGACAGAACTAAGTCTCATTATTCAACAGCATGGGCTCTATCAATAGGGGTAGAGGAAAATCTCCTTTAGCAGAGAGTAGCACCGGGCCTATGGCACTTAGTTGAGCAGTTCTTCTTTTATCCAGTAGAGGGGAGTGATACACAGAGACACACACACATGTGTGCTAACCAATTCATGACAGCACTTATCTTATGTAATAATATTATCGGTGGCAGGCCCTCTGGCCTCAGAGATGGACATCAACATATTGTCTCAACCTCACAAATCAATGCGGGGGGAAAGAGCCTCAGGGGTGAATGAGGCAGGCATCTTAACACCATAGCCTCAGGGATAAAAGTGGTAGAGGTGGGGGTGAGCTTGCTCCCATAGTCCCAGGGATAAGGGGCAGGTGAGTGGGCTTTTTTGAAAGGCTCGACACTTCTCACTAATACAAAAGCACAATAGAGACATTGGAGCAAATCATACAAATGCTAAGCCCAGAAAAAAAGTGAACTTCAAAGTGTCAAAAAGCTGCAGTTGGCTATCACATTCCTGTAGTTGTTGCTGAAACATTCAAACCATGTTTGAATTCAAATCCTTAGTGAAGCCATTTCCCTGTGACATTGTGAATTAAGGAGACTGCCACCAAAAAATGGACATGGCACCAAAACCCACACGAGCAACTCCATTTGTTGCGAGGCCAGAACTGAGGTGTGCCAGGCAGACAAATGAGAGGGCATCAACGCAGCTATAGAAGGAAGGCTGAGTCCTTGAGATTATTGGTCTGTGTGAAACTATAAGACCCCAGTCTGTATAATAAGCAAAAGCAGCGTAATTGTAATAAAGCTATATGCAGCAATAAATAAGTGCACATCTGACTTGACCTCAACCCGGCCTGAGAGCTGTCCACTTTTCCACCAGTTTGCATGCAGAACTGTTATGGCAGTGACAAGATTGCAGCTGTATTTTGCTAGGTGTTGTATATGAAAACTATAAGAGCCAGTCTTTGCCTCAAAGAGCTTGCCAACCTAACTAGATAAGGTGGGAGGAAGAAGGGAGACATAAAGCGATTTACCTCAGGTCACATGTCAAGTTCAATGGTCAAGATGAGAATATAACCTCTTGAATTGGGTGATCTTTCCTCTCACCAAATGTGTGACTTCTTCCATCCAGTTTCCCCCCAGGAAACACAATTTACTCTTCTGTCCATTCCTTAAAATATTGTGGGTGGGGTTATGCTCGTTCTGGGGTTTTTTAAATGTGTTTATTTGTTTTTATCCTCCTTCCAGTTCGATTTTTGTTCTTATCTCGGTAAGGTGAAAAGGCTGTGCACGTTAGTGTTGACTCAGGGTGGGTGTGTTTTCAAGATCCATGGTGAGGCTTCCTGAAGACTATTTTATCTCAGGAATGTGTCCCATTAGCATTGCTCTTCGTGTGCTACCCATGCTGAGTCTCTATAACACAACTGCTGAGTTTGTAATGAAAATTGTGACTGTATTAACAGGAAGTCTTTCCATGAGCAGATACATCCAAATAGAGCACTCATATCATCAGAGAACCACTGATGGATGGCAGTAATCATTTGTATGGTGCACATCCTTCCAGCATGTCTCAGAATAGGTTCAGTGGTCTGTTAAAGCGGTCTGTTCAAGGTCTAGTTTCATTGCAGAGAAACATTGCTAGAATTGATAGTACAATAGCCATAGGTACAGCAATATGGGGTAAATCTACAATTGACTTCTCTGGAGCGATGCCTCTTTACACCAGCAGATCATTTGGTCCACATGACGAGAGGCTGAAAAAAATAGGATGGTTTAGTCTGAAGAAGAGACAACTGAGGGGAGCTTCAGAATCATAGAAAAGTAGGGCTGAAAGGGACCTCTAGAGGTCATCTAGTCCAACTCCATGCCTGAGGTAGGATCATCCCTATCCATACCATCCCATATAAATCCACTGTCTGACCTATTAGCAGCCACAAGACATACCACCTTAATCTGCTACAGGTAAAGTATGGGGACCATTGTGGCCAACGTCCCGCTGCTGCAGAGGTAGCTCAAATACATTCGAGAGATCCAAGAAAGATGGCCACACCATTCCTCTTTTCCACACCTCCCTCCCCCATTACAGAAGAAGACCCCTCACAACCCATACCAATCCAATCACAGAGTAAAATTTCTTTGGTAAGTCTTCAAATACCTGAAAAGCGATTACAGAGGAGATGGAGATAGACTTTTCTCCATGACAGTAGGAGATAGGATTTATTTAGGAGCAATGGCCTCAGGATTCAGCAGGGGAAATTGAGGTTGGAGATTCGGAGGAACTTTCTGACTATGAAGGTGGTCAAACAGTGGCGCAGGTTACCTGCAGAAGTGGTGGGCATTTTCAACCCCAGGTTAGATAGACACGTGGCTGGGATGATCCTGCCCTAAGTAGGCAACTGAACTATGCCCCTTCCAGCCACAGTTTCCTCTGATCTTACATTATTTTGCTATTGGGTTTTTTCCTCTTCTCTTCAAGGACTCTGAAATGAAGCTGATAGATTTTCATATTTAAAGTTCTAGGAGATGTTCAAAACAGATTAAACTTAATGTTGTGACATTTTAGCAAGCAAACAATGGCCACGCTTCTTTTAGAAAAGTACTGAACACTGAGCAAGGAAAAATAAAAATGAAGCCAGGCACTTTAGTACCCCCAAAGTAGACCTTTTCAATCTAACACTAATAGAAAGTTAAATAATTAACAGCTAATTAGCAAAGGGAACTAAAGAAAGAGCAGCGTGTCAGCAGTTCTGAAAAGAAACTAAATTTCCTGTGGAAGGCTCCCACACGCCCAAGGGCTGCTATACGCACTGTTTCATTTCCTTCGGCAACATGCAGGATCTGTCTGAATGAAAGTTGTATAATAACAATAAAATAATTCCCTGTCTGCTCAGGCTGTTGTTTTTTTCATCTGCATTAGTTTGGCATGGTATTTTGAGATGTGGTCATAGTGAAGCCTGGGTGTCAGCCACCTCTGATGACTCGTTAGCTGCTGAAGACCCAGGAAGGCTGACCAAGAGCATTCCTCTATTGAGCACTTCAGAGAGGGAAGCACTTATAAGCACAGCCCAGGATAGGTGGAGTGGAAGAACCTTGTCTCTACTCTGATGAATGCATGATAGATTCTTCTTCAATATACTTCATATCTGGCTTCAAGAGATTAAGTTTTTGCTTTAGTAACAGGCCTTGTTGCCATTCAAGAGATGGAACAAAAAAGCTACAACTAGCCTCAAAAGGCAGAGCTAATGATTTTTGTCGCCATTAGGTGCTATATGTATCAAAGTCTATTGCAACCCCTTGTAGTCTGCTCTGTAACCATCTCCTGGAGTGGAAGGCCCCCAGATGCCTGTGGATTCCTGTAGTATAAAAGAAAAGAAAGCGGCCTCCAGAAAAGACTGGGTTGCCACGTGCACTGTTTGATTTCCTTGCACAGAACCCGGTCTCTGTCTGACTGAAAGTCATAATAATCACAGGAAAATCAATCATCTGGTTCACCTGGGAGCTTTGTGTCAAAGACATTTTTGAAAGACATTCTTTTTTCCTCCCGCTTGTAAATAATTTTGCAAATTAATCATCTGTACGGAGGTTGGAAAGGAGACCGAATTAGATTCTGAAAGACAGGCTGGTGATGTTTCTTTAAGGACATATATGCAAAACGATATGCAGCCCAAAGCAGCTCTTCCAGCTGAATAAACAAGATTGGCCAAACAAATATCACCAAATTGCAAATCTGTTTAAGGTCTATATTCCAGTTTTCCCCTGGCAGCCTTCTCTCCATGAATGTATGAGCTATTTTTGCTTTTGCAAATGGGTATTGACTTTGAAGCCACAAGTGCTGCTTCGTTGCCAGTTTCGTTTTGCTCCCAGAAGAGGCCAGCAAAAAGATGGCTGTTTTTTTCTCAGCGAATTAAAAAAAAATGCAAAAGTTATAAGAATTTGTGTCCGTTTTTCTGTTTCTAGAAGGCTTAATGCTCTTAAACTGTTTTTAGAAAGTACATTTTACTTCCCTTCAGATTAAATTAACATTTTTTTTTACAAGTTAATAAACCCCCCCAAACATAAATGATAATTATGTATAATTGACATTTGCAGAATGAAGAGCCAATCTTTTCGAAGGATGGTCGGAAGTTTTTCTTTGTCCGAGCCATTCCTCAGGGTGGACGAGGAAAGTTTTACCATATTGCTATGTCCTCATCACAGGTAAATCACCCAATGTTTATGTTGTTGTTAATTAGAATTGATTAGACTGTGTTATGACTATCATTTCTATGTTAAGACCAGAGACACAGCAGTACATGCAGGGAGGACCTGGATCCCTCTCAGAATAAGTATTTGCTCCTTAATTCAAGTAAATGCTAGTGGTAGTGGATAGCTAGTCACCAGCAGATGATGCAGCCCACTTAGAATATAAACATTTACAAATGTCCAGGCAGACAAGGTTCCTTGGGTGAATTTGATATCTTTTATTAGACCAACCCAAATAGTTGGAGAAAAGTTAATTAACAAGCTTTCGGGTTCAAAAACCCTTCGTTGGTCTAATAAAAGATATCAAATTCACCCAAGGAACCTTGTCTATGTCCTTAGACCAACACGGCTACAACCTAAACCCCTACAAATGTCCAGCACATTTCAAATAATCTCCCTGTTTTGTATATATTTTTTAATAAAGCACCTCCTTCATCAGTCAGTGAATCACATGAGAGGTTATTATCTGCAGGGCAGATGCCCTCTAGGCAGAACAGGTCATAGGAAAGAATTGTAATCTGTACTCTCTCCAAGTCACCCCATTACCTTCAGTGGAGTTTTGGAAAGGATCACTCTTTTTTTTTTTTTAACTATTCTTATGTCTCTATAGAAATATTTTGTATCCGTTCACAAAATCATGATTATCTTAAATCATGGAATCACGTCAGCTTCATATTTTGAGAGAAAAAAAATAGACTTTGATAGAATTGTTTGATGGTCTTCCTTGCAGAAAGAAGAAATCTCATGCTTTCTGTTTTTTGGCAGCCCAACAGCAGCAGTGATAACTTACAGTCTATTACATCTGGTGATTGGGACGTAACAAAGATTTTGGCGTACGATGAAAAGAGGCATAAAATGTAAGTAAAGTGGTGGGGGTAAATGACTCAGTGAAGAGGCTCCCAACTTTTAGTTTCTGCTTCTACAGCTGGTTGCTCTACAGTTGCCATTTTGAAAATATCTGAAGCCTTTTTATGTGTAAAGATAAAAGCACAGGCAAAAGAAAAATGTGGACTACATCTGATTTTGGCTTAAGTGCTAGTTTAAACTGGAATATATCAGTTCAGTCTTGCCTTATGTTTTTCTTTTTTCCCACTCATGCTGTTTTTAATAACTAATCTCATTTTGGTATCAGTCAGAGAAGGAGGTCAGAGAGTGTATTTCATCACCAACAACTTTTAATGAAAATCTTTGAAGATAGAGCTCTGTGTCATTTAACAGGTCCTGTTACATATAGTCCTCATAGTGTCAAAAAGAAACATTTTTGGCTGTCAAAATATTATTGGATTATGTAAATGTTTCTAGTCAACCAACTGACATAAGATTTTTCAAGTCTCCATTGTTTCCATCTTGTTCCTTTATAATCATGAAATAAGATGCGTCAGTTCTTGGTTTTGTCCTAAAATATCAGCAAAATAAAGTAAAAGAGTAGTCTAAAAATATTTCTTCTGATTCATATACTTTGTATTTGCCTCCCATGCCCCCACCCTGGAAGTTTCAGTGAGATACAAGATCCCAAATTCTAGACATGGCACATTTAAAATTGGTGTTATCCAAATTCACCATTAAATAGCTGGGTCAAAAGGTGTTAGACCATCCCAACTATTGAATTGTTAATTGTTATAGCTTAGTGCCCAGTGCTGTAAGGCCCTGAACACCTTTCATTCCTATGGACTTCACTGGGAATGGAGAGTATGCAGCACTTGGCTGATTTGTGCCCCAATTTATGGGATTAGTTGCACTGGAATTTTAGTAAGTAGGTGCAGGAACCATCCTGATGCACAGGAAGACTAGCAAGTAAGGCAGAAGACCAGCTTGCCTTGTCAGGGAGCTCTTTAGGGAGCTAAAACACAAAGAAACACTTACAAGAAGTAGAAACTTGGAGAAAAGACTTGAGAGGAGTATAAGAGTATTGCTTGGGCATGCAGAGATGAAATCAGGAAAGCCAAAGCACAATTGGAGTTGCAGCTAGCAAGGAACACAAAGGGAAGCAAGAAGGGTTTCTACAAGTAAGTTAGCAACAAGGCTGAAGTGCTCAATACCTTTTTTACCTCAGTCTTCACAGGCACGGTCAGCTCCCAGACTAGTGCACCTGGCAGCACAGTTTGGGGAGGAGGTGAGTAGCTGACAGTGGCAAATGACAGGTTACGGACTGTTTAGAAAAGCTGGACATGTACAAGTTCATGGGGCCAGATGTGATGCACCTGAGGGTGCTGAGGGAGTTGGCCGGTTGCAGAGCTGCTGGCCATTATCTTTGATAACCCATGGTGATCAGGAGAGGCCCCAGATGATTGGAAAAGGGCAAATATAGTCTCCATTTTTTAAAAAAGGCAGGAGGAGGATCCAGGGAACTACTGACCAGTTTGCCTCACCTCAGTACCTGGAAAAATCATGGAACTGGTCCTCAATTTATAAGCACTTGGAGGAGAAGGTGATGATGTATGGGCTGTAAATTGGATAGAAAGCTGGCTGGATCATTGGGCTTTAAGGGTAGTAATCAATGCTTCAGTGTCTAGTTGGCAGTTGGTATCAAGGGGAGTATCCCAGGGGTTGGTGCTGGGGCTGGGCTGTAAATTGGATAGAAAGCTGGCTGGATCATTGGGCTTTAAGGGTAGTAATCAATGCTTCAGTGTCTAGTTGGCAGTTGGTATCAAGGGGAGTATCCCAGGGGTTGGTGCTGGGGCTGGTTTTGTTCAATATCTTCATAAGCAACCTGAAAGATGGGACAGAGTGCACCCTCACTCATCAAGTTTTCAGATGACATCAAGCTGGGGGGTAGGTCTAGGATTCAGGAAGACCTAGACAAATGGAAGATTGGACCAAAAGAAATGTCATGAGGTTCAATAAGAAGAAGTGCCAAGTCCTGCACTTAAGATGGAACAATCCCATGCACCAGTACAGCCTGGGGACTTGATAAACAGCGGCTTTGCAGAAAAGGACCAGGGGGTTACAGTGGATAATAAGCTGAATATGAGCCAACAATGTGCCCTTGTTGCCACGAAGGCACAGGTACATTAGTTGGAGCATTGCCTACAGACTGAGGGAAGTTAGTCTTTCCCTCTATTCAGCACTGATAAGGCTACATCTTCACTACTGTGTCCAGTCCAGTTTGGGCCCCCCAACTACTGAAAGGATGTAGACATATTGGAGGGGATCGAGCAGAGGTCAACAAAATGGTTAGGGACTGGGACACATGGCTTATGAGGATAGGCTGAGGGAACTGGACTTATTTAGTCTGCAGAACTGAAGACTGAAGTGGGGATTTAATAACAGCCTTCATCTACCTGCAGGGGGGTTTGAAAGAGGATGGAGCTGGACTGTTCTCCATGGTGGCAGATGACAGAACAAGGAGCAAAGGGCTCAAGTTGCAGCAAGGGAAGTTAGGTTAGATACTAAGAAACACTTTCTCACTAGGAAGGTAGTAAAGTGCTGGAACAGGTAACCCAGAGAGGTGATGGAAGCTCCATCCTTGTAGGTTTTTAAGACCCAGCTAGACAAAGCCTTGGCTGATAGGATATAGTTGGGGCTGGTCGTGCTTTGAGGGGGTTGCACTAGATGTGATGTCCTGAGGTCCCTTCCAGCCATCATTTTCTATGATTCCATGATCTTGACTTTGCATTTTCAAATAAAGTTGGCCACCCCTTACAGAGTTAGCTATCTCCAGGACATAAGACACTCCTTAATTGTAACCTCAGGAAGCTGGTGCCTTTATTCTTCTCAAACAGAAGTGGAGCTGACTGCAGCATCAATGGAAAGCTTGGACAGTGAGAATCCTTCCAAATTTAAGCTTTCTCTTCCCTCCCTCCTTCAAGCAGAGACTTTGAAAGATATTGCAGGTGACTGAAGTTGAGAGTTGGCCAAAACCGTCAGAAGTTATTGGAAGAGTGGGTTTTTTAATCTCACAACAAAAAGTATTTAAAAGTATTTTAAATACCAAGTGTAGCGTTCTTTGCATCAGCCATCTTCTTTTGGTGTGCAGCTGTCACGCGTACTTCAGCACTGAAACATTTTCAATGGACTTAGTTGCAATACAGCTTACCGAACATGGATATCCTCTACTGTGGAGAGGTCACTCCCACTTATTTTTGTAAAGGGATGAAATGATAAAGCCACAGATTTTTGCAGGATCATGTACAGGATCATGGAAATATTTTCAGGGTGTCTGTGTGGATGGAGATGTAAATAATGTATGTGTAATTCCCCACCCCAGAATCTAATTGTCTCTATTGTACTTTACATTTTTAGTTACTTCCTCAGCACAGAAGATTTACCCAGGAGGCGGCATTTATACAGGTATGTTTTTTGTCCTTTTATATGCAAAATATGAAATTGGTCCCATTCTAGAGGACGTGTAACACTTAAATGGAAACCGTTTCAAATGCAATTTAGTTTCCCCTGCACAGAAATAAGCCTGCATACATTTGCATTTTGTGTAATCATATTAGCATGTTATGGAAACCTAACAAAATCACAGAAATGTTGGGGCTTAAAAACAAGCAGAATCAGCTGGACATTATTTGCAAATGCTTTTTCTCCAATTTCACACAGCTTCAATATGTTCTCAACAGCGGTACAACGAACAAGTGAGGGCTAGTTGACATGCAAGTTATCTGCATGACAACTGATAAATAAATTGCTGTGGGCTTAGGAGCAATGAGTCTGTTCTTAGATGTACTTGTTTCAGCCCCCGAGCTCCAGAATCCAGCCTCTTTTTTGCCTCAGACCCCAAGCACTCTAAAATGTTCATTTGCTAATCCTCACACCTTGAGAGGGACGTGGGAGGGAGGGTAAGGGAAAGTAGCACTATTCTCATTCTACAGATGTAGAAATAGAGGCATATACAGGATACGTCTCTGGTGTATCCTTCACCTCTGGCCCTCACACTGCTTCCTTTGGCTGTTTTCCCGTATCCACTGTGAAGAGCAGGGGCAGTGCTGAGCTCCTTTTGGCTGCCAGCTTGTTTACCTCCTGTAACATGATGCAAAGTTTTCCTCCCAAGTGGGAATGCAAAGCAACAAACTGAATTACTTGT
The DNA here is from genome assembly GCF_000455745.1 of Alligator sinensis. Classification (NCBI taxonomy): domain Eukaryota; kingdom Metazoa; phylum Chordata; order Crocodylia; family Alligatoridae; genus Alligator; species Alligator sinensis. Next base: position 449,472 of record NW_005841905.1, read on the forward strand.
GATTTAATTATGTCTTTCCTTCCTCTGCCTCTGTCCGCTGAGCTCAGCGGTGCTTTGAGAGGCTTGGCGTTCAACATCCATTTTTTAAATTAAAAAATCACATCAAATCTGCTCAGGCCATTCATTTGTATTATAGTGAATAAAGCTAATTTTCTGCGAGAAATCTCCACTGTAAGCATTGGCCTGATGCAGACTATTTCCACCATCCAGACCTAACTAGTCTCTGCAAGTAGCTACTGTACACTAACTTGCTGGGACTCAAATAAATTTTCTTGGCTCCCCTGAAGTCGCAAGGGCTCTGACAGTTTATAGCATGCAAGTCTCTGGCCCCCAGTTTGTAAACCCTGGTTGAAAGTATCAGCAAGTTAACAAAGCACAGCGAGGTAAAAGAGAGTGCAGATTGAGCACACATCAGCTGATGTCAGGAGCTGTCATGCGTGCCTGCTCTCACTTCATAGTAAGTGAATGGGAAAGTAGGGCAGCTTCCTCCTGTTTTGTTGAGGACTGAACTGTCCTGCTGTAGAGTCAACTTCCTGCAGGGGAAGAGAGGATTAATACAAAAAGTCCCTGCTGCTTTGCAATTTGCTGTTCTTTCTTTGCTTGTCCATCCCCCTAGTAAATGACCCAGGCCTCCCTTCATATGGAGAGAACAAGCTAGTGCCCAGAATGGGAGCAAAGGACTAATGCAGTAGAGCCCAGGGTTTTGGCCCTGCTGGGTAGGTGAGTGGCATGGGGTCAGTCTACAGGCTGGATCCTGCATGGGGCTAGCACATGGAGTCAGTCCTTGGTCCTGAGCCTGTGCTGCCCGTGCCCCATGTGTTTGGATCTGGCTGCACACTGGCACAGTCTGGTGTGCAGGTCCACATTATCCAACCCGCAGGGCTTTCCAAGGGTCCAGACATTTGGCAACAGGGGAGCAGGATTGAATACTGCTCTTGCTCCCCTGTCACCAAATTTCTGGACTCTTTGGATGATGCAACTCCGGCCCAAATTTGCCCCACTGTCTCAGGGTTGAGCACTCCTGGTCTAGTGAATCCTAACCTCAGCTCTGCCACTGCCTGTCTCGGTGGCCTTGAACTAGCCTCAGAGTGGGTGTGGACATGTAACACTTTACACCAGAGTAATTCGACTTCAGTAAGTGACCTATGTACAGTCTTATATACAAGGCTGTCCCACCTGGCCATTACTCTTTCTACTGCTCCTGTTGTGTTTGGGGTCTCCAAGCTCCCTTTCCCTCCTCCAACTTTGGTTTCCTGTCCCTGCCCCCATGGGTGGCACGGTGGGGCTCGCAAAGGCTGAGGGAGCCCACGGTCCAGGCAGAGGGAGGTCGCCCTACTTGTACTGCCCATGTGGCAGTGGAGATCCCGTTGGCGGTCCTGATATAAGTTTTTCCTCCAGGGTAAAGTTACACAGGTGTACTAAGTGTGTGTCCATTCCCACTGTCTTGTTTCCATCCAGTACAAGCCAACTCTCCTCTCATTCTAGTGGGCAGGTACTATTGCTCCAGGCTTGGGAGAGCTGGTCATGAAGCTGCTCCTTTCTGTAAAGTAAATTACTCTGTAGTAATTGTGCAATGTGTCCACATCCAGCATCTCTACTTCAGTTTTGCTACCCATAAAAGGAGACTAATACTTCTTCCCTATGTTTCTGTAAAAAAATGTAAAGCTGAAAAATTGCAACAGGAGTGCTGAGTATTACTATTTCCCATCCTTTAGCCTGCAGTGTCCTACTGTTTAGTGCTCTTGAGGACACAAACAGGTCAGGCTGTCTGCTTTAAAAAAAAAAAGCAGCCTGAACAGCATCTTTTCTGTCTACTCGAATGTTGTGATTACCAATCCACAAGCTCTTATACAAGTGGATAAGGAGACCACGGTCCAGGAGGCAGCCACCAGCGAGTCAGTGCCCCTTTATCTATAATAAATATCATCTGTTATAGAAACACTGTGCCCTAATTTCTGTTGGTCTATTTATACTGCAAATGCAGCTGCAGCCATTATTTCCTGGAAAGCTGTGCAGCTGCTATACAGCCTGTCCTTGAAAAAAATAAAACCAAAGAAAAAGGTATCAGTACCCTTTTATATTATTTTTCCATGTGGGCAAAAAAAAAGTGCCATTACTTCTATTTAAACTCTGTTGAGTTTAAATAGAGGTTTCTCTTAGGTATGCTGGACACATTATACTTCGGTTCTACAGTGCAATCAAGTTCCAGAATATTGCTTCAGTGTAATCCCTGCTCAGTGACCTTCATGGATATGCATTAATTTTTTCAGTGCAAGCACAAATGGAAACTTCAACAGGCAGTGTCTGTCATGTGATCTGATTGAAAATTGTACTTACTTCAGCGCCTCATTCAGTCACAACCTGGACTACTTCTTACTGACCTGTGAAGGTACTTTTGTTTCTTGTATTGCTAAGGCTAGATTTTTGAGCAGGCTTAGACCAAGTTTGTAGGCGCGTGCAAAAAAAAGTGAGCCAGCAGCACAAAGGTGGGTCATCTTCAAATGTATGTTTTGCTGGATAATTTACAAACTATGTTTTTGGGAAAAAAATCTTAGTCTTCACTGATAGCAAGAGTGCTCTGTAGTTACACTATGTAATGAAGCCTGGATCTGCTATAGCTTGTTACGTGATGGGTGGGCGAATGGGGCATGAGCCATTGGGGAGCTGTCTGAGGGTGAAGGTGTGAGAATAAAGCTAAGGGGATTCCTCACCCTCCAGTCCCCCATCCTCTCCTGTCCCCCTTACCCTGCATCTTCCCTGCAGTGGCTCTGACTGGCTCTGACAGCAGGGAGGTCAGAGAAGCAGAAGTGGCAGCAGTGCAGGAGATGACAGGACCCCAACAGAAGTGAAGCCCTGGCCATGGCTCCTTCTACCACTACTGCCACCGGGGCCCAGTCCTGGCCAGTTACACCTCTGGTTTGTTATATTCAGAGTAGAGATCAGAGGTAAAATTCCCAGAAGCACACATCTCACTTTCAAAATGACTTAGTATACAGAGAGAGGTAATAATTTCATTGTGATCAAAGGACACCAACATAAACTGTTGCAATGCAACTGTTGACCGCATAATCCTGTATTAAGACGAGCATATCAAAATGCTGCATGCTTCATTCAGGGTGAAATCTACAGCAATTTAGCTCGCTTATGGCACTCCAAAAGCATTCAGAGGCAGATGTTACAGCGTGAGCTGATGCTCCCTCTCCCCTTTTAAAGTACCCTATTTACCCAAATCCAAGATGATTTCAAATTTAAGATTACCCCCCCCCTCCCCCAATACTTAGATTCTAGACATGGAAAAAGCATAAATGTGTTATCATTTTCCATATAGAAAATCTAATTATTGCAAGGTCACCTTAAGTTTGTCCCTACCCACTGCTTCAATGGGGGCAAGCAGTGCTAGGGAGGCAGGCAGCAAGGCAGTCAGGTGGCCTAACCTCTGCCCTTTGCTCCCTGTCCCTCCCATCACTTGTGCCCTTGGTGGGGTCGAAATAGACTACAGAATGAACTTGAGCCACCAGTGTGGTGCCATAGCTGGCAGAGCAAATCAAACACTGGCATGCATCTACCCATGCATCTCAGGCAGGACTAAGGGTGTCATCCTCCCACTCTACTTGGCCTTGGTGAGACCACAGCTGGAGTAATGCATCCAGTTCTGGGCACTGCATTTCAGGAAGGATGTGAAGAAGCTTGAGAGAGTCCAAAGGAGGGCCATGCGCATGATTAGAGGTCTGGAGAGCAGGTCATGTGAGGAGAGGCTGAAAGACTTGGGACTGTTCAGCCTGGAGAAGAGAAGACTCAGAGGGGACTTGGGGACAGCCTATATCAGGGACATATATCAGTGCCTGGAGGACCATCTGTTCACCAAGGACCCTCAGGAGAATACAAGAAACAATGGGCACAAACTGATTGAAGAGCGCTTCAGATTGGACTTAAGGAAAAACTGCTTTACAGTTCCAGTGCTGAGCATCTGGAACAGACTCTTCCCCCTTCCCTGCCCCAGAGGTGGCACAGTCATCCACCCTGGAGATCTTCAAAAAGCGTCTTGACGCCCACCTTGCTGGGGTCATCTGATCCCAGCAGTCTTTCCTGCCCAAGTGCAGGGGGGCTGGACCTGATGATCTTGTAAGGTCCCTTCCAGCCCCTAACATTTATGAATCTATGCTTGTCCCCTAGTACCTGCCCCCTCCACTCCTTTCCTCCAGCCTGCCCCCCCCCGCACTGTTTGCCCCGCAAAACCAGTTCCCTTATTTGCTCCCCCACGCCTGGCCCCCGTTTCCTCCCCACACCTACCCCCCACCATGCTTACACCCCTACCTATGCCTCTGATGCTTGCAGGTGGGACTGCAAATCCAAATTGTTAATTGTAACTACAGTTTCCCACCCATTGTTTTTTTCTTTGTATAATTAAATATATATTTTTTTTTAATTATTTATTTATTTATTTTTTATTTATTTACTTTTTAAGAGTTGTTTGGGGGATTGTGGGAGAAGGTGGTTGTGAGGAGGGATTTGAAGAAAAGTTTATTGGTCCATAGCTTCCAAGGAGCTACAGCCTGGGAGAAGCGGGTTACCTCGGTAATGCTCCATGGGCTCATCACCACTCGTTTACCCTTGCCAAACTGTATTAGGAACATATTAGAAATAAATACACTGTCTGTTTCCTTCTGTCATGCTACAGTTCTGCCTAATTCCATACAAATGGGCCAAATTACATCTCCCTTATTTAGGTTGCTGAGCAATTACTCCCACCAGTCATCCCACTGTGATGAATCAGGGTGCTCTAATGTGTCAATTCTCACCAAAATGTGCAACCCAAAGCAAACATAACAAGACTAAAAGTTTTCAAAACCAAAAGCAACAAAGATCTGTGTGCAGGCAAGGTGCACACAAGTATCTAGTGTATGTGTGTGCAAGTCCAGTCGGTTGTCCCAATGCAGTCAGGTACCTTATTGGTGAATGTGAGCAATCTGGCAGTAAGGCTAAAGTCCTTCTCTGATTGTAAAGTGCTCCTTGTGACCCAAGAGCTGTTCAGGATTTCTGAGGAATGCCACAGACAAAGAGGATTTATAATTTGAAGCTTACTTAGGACGTTACAGAGCAAATAGCTGGAAGGAATGAGCTGAAATTGAGGAACCTGGAACTTAGCCTGAATACCAAGCAAAGCTTCTGAACTGAGAGATGTAAAAATGTGGAGTATCCTTTCCAAATAAATGGTATAGGGCATTTATAAGTAAACTAGACAAAGTGTTGGACAGTGAAACAATCCTGCATTGTAATTGTATTCTACAATATTGAAAGATTTTACACAGAAGGAAAATTGACTGAAAACATCTACTAGTATGGAAAATATCACATTTGCCAAGTTTGTCTTTTGACAAGAAAAGCCTTCTAGATTTTATTTTTTTAAATCAGTTTACAGTGGCAATCAACAACGTTGTCTCTTATACAGAACATTAATTTTTTGAAATAATTAGACCCACATATGAATAAGATTAAGCTTCCAAAAGAGTCTTATCAACATGTTACATTCTAGCCAATTTACAATAAGGCTGCAGTGATACCTAGACAGATTAATGTATTTTATTAGACGGTACATCCCAGCATTAATCCAAAAGCACAAGATAATGAGTTCCTGCTAACGCATTCTAGGTCACATCCTCTGCTGGTAGAAACATAGCTCAAGTGACTTCAGTACGCTTATGCTAATTTGTGCCAGTTGAGGGCCTGTTCTTCTGTATTGTGAATGCAAAGGATTATGTTCTCGAAGTGCAATCTCACCCCTGTCTTAATGATGGAATCACTACCGACATCTCCATAATGGGGTATGTTAGGAAAAATATGTCCATATGAGAAAAGATCAGGATCCTGATTCGCTTTTCACATACATCAGTTGAAAAGTAGATTTTACATTTGCTAGCACTGTGCTCAGCAAGGGTGGTTGGGAAGGAACGTATGAATTTTCTTATATTTCTTTCTGTTGAGCTGCTGAATTATTAACACTATGCTGATATGGTCCATTTGGGTTGTCTGAACCTTCTCCTTATCACTGAATAAAAGTAACTGTGAAAGAGGTGAATTCAGCAAGCTGTAAATTCTCTAACTGGAGAACAAACCATTGACAAGCCCCCTCACATGCATACACATGTGTACGTGCGCGCACGCATGCACACCCCCACCCAAGCCTTTGACTTGCGCTGGCATTTTCAAGGCAGACACATACCCGGGAGAATAAGTTGATATCTACAGGACTCCAGTGGCTTAAAAACAGGTTTAGGATAGTTTATTATGGAAGAGGTTATGTGGGCCAGAATTAGAGTTGGTGACTGGTAACTAAGGTCTCTGCTACACATCATACTAAAGGTATGATTAACCAATTAATCACATCTTAAGTTGTAACCCGGACACACATTCAATCAATTAATGTGTTGGTAAAACAAAGAATAAGCCACAGTTTTTCCACAAAAATGTGTAATAACTTTGTGGCTGGTTCCTGTCACACCATTAATTGAACGTGTGCCCAGGTGGACCCATCAGCTGCTGAGACACCCAGCTACAAGGGTGCAACTAATCTGGGCCCCCACCTGCAGGGGTGCAGCACCATCCATCAACTGACCAAGGCTCTCAGCTATGGGGCACATGGTCCATTCCCATGGCTTGGACCCTGCAGCTGATCTGGGCTCCCATCTGCGAGACCACATTGTTTGACCTGAGGATGAGAGCCCTGTCAGCTCATGGACCTCCCAGCTGTGAGACCTAGCTCCTTGCCAGTGCAGGGGAAGCCTCAGATTGTGAACCCAGGCTCTCCCTGCACTGGCAATAAGGCGTGATGGGATCTGGTGCATGACCGTAAAACACCTGGGGCCACATCCACCTATTAGTCACCAAAATGGTCTTTGCCACCTAAATGTGATCCTATTCCTAGGGTTGGCAAGACAGTCAATTGACCGATCAATATTGTCAATTGACCAGTCAGTTGCCCACATATTTTTGACCGGTCAAAGCTTATAGTGGTTTTACCCCCCAAAAATCATTTTTTGTAGTTGTCTTGAAAGAAATATGATTTTTTATTGTTTTTTCACACATTTTGTAATGGAAAATTTGTGCCTTTTCTGTGTTATTTGGGCTTATTGGCAATTTTTTACAATCTTGGACCAATATTTGAGCAGTCAATTGACTGAACTTTATTTCACAGAACAAATACCCAACCCTGCCTATTCTACCCTGCTCATGTCTCTGGAAAAGAGTAAATGCAATAGGTCAATGGGTCCTTCTGTACTGTTGCAGTACTGCTGTACTTCTCCCTCAGTGACCGTCTTAAGGTTAAGATGATGTTGTGTTACAAATACAGGCATGTCAGGAATGTGAGCAGGGTGGAACAGGATTACACTTCAGTGCCTTAGGCCATTTTTATATGACATGGGGGTTTAATTCTCCCTAAATTGAAGCGGTGTTTTTTTAAAAACACCGCTTCAATTTAGGGTGAAGTAAACCCCTGTGTCATGTACACCCATGCCAGAGCCCAATCCTGATCTGTCTCTCCAGCAGCGGGGAGGGGAGAGCAAACTGCTGATGGGCAGTGTGCGGGCCGGGAGCGGTCCGAGGTTCTCGGGGGGAGCGCGGCGGGCTGTGGCCAGCAGCCCTGGCACGCGGGTCGGGGAATGCAGGCCGGTGGACTAGAATTAGGCACGGACGCGTAGCGGTTGATTAAAGATTATTTTACTTACACCGAAGATGGTCGCGGTGCAGGCAGGAAAACTTGCTTGAGTTGCAGTTACAGACAGGAAAGAAGAAAAGCGGACAAGAGTTCCTTCCACGCGAACCTCTAGCCCAATCCGGCTGAAGGCTCTAAAAACGCGAGCCCGTCGTGTCAACCGAAGAAAACAACTCGGAGAAGAGCTCTGGATACACTCACACGAAGTTTGCTAGGCTCCGTGGAACTTGCGCGCAGGGAAGGGGTTCGTCAAGGGATCGTTCGGTGACAGGGAGAGGCCAGAGGTTGATCAGACCCCTATAGCCTTCTTAAGGTACATGCTGGGTTCGATAGGCTCCGCAGCGCTTAGAGATCTTCACGAGACGTGAAGTTCTCCTCCTCCAGGTGGTTGTGGAGTCCTCCCTTGCGGGGGTTCTCCTCGGAGTTCTCCAACTTGGGCGGAAACCGCTCAAGCCTCTTATACGGCTAGCAAGCCAATCGCTAGCCACCACGTGGGAATAATTTAGAACTGGCCAATAGTGGGACACAAATTTGCATGCGGGTGGCGCACACAAAATCACACCCTTGGGTTGTGACAGGCAGAATTGGGGTGGCGGGGGGGGTGGAGCTGGTGCTTCCATCCATGGCAACAGCACCCCCCACAGGTGGCACCCACCCGCAGGCACCCAGCTCGGGCAGCCCCAGGGGGGCACCGCAGCTGCAGAGGGAAGCACTGGGCCCCAGCACAGCTCAGGCAGGCAGGCTCCGGGGGGCGGGGATCAGGTTCACTACTTTTTCTTTTTTTTTCTTTCTGTGGAGCCTGCCTTCCCAGGCTGCAGCCAGGCTGCCTGCGTGGGCTGCCTGCACAGCCCTTGGGCCACATGGAGCCCGGTGCTTCACTCCGCAGCTGTAGCGTAGGAAACTAAAACTCCTCGGAGCTGTTTTACTTTGCAGCGCCCCAAAGTCATTTGCTGCGTCCCTGAGTCATTTAAGGCATATTATGTCACCAAATGTGCTATAGCAGCTGGAATGAACGTGCAATATGCTGCCTAATGTGTAAACAGCAATGCCATTAAAGCAGTGTAAAAGGCATTTAACCCACTTTAAACCCACTTGAAAGTGTCATCTACAAATGCCCTTATTCCCCTTAGATGCCTTGTAGAAGGAATAGGATCTGGCCCCTTAATTATATATACCAGCTCTGCCATTAACTCATTTGGGGTAGCTCAAGACACCAGTCTCTTATTTCTCCTTCAGCGAAGCATGAGCCATGAGTAGTGGGCATTGGAAGGGGCAGGAGAGAGGGGAGGTGTCATGGCACGCAAAGAGGGGAGGGGATGGTGAGAGAAGGTGAGGAGGAGCAGAAGCCTTACCTGTTCTGCAGACCCCAAAAAAGCCCCAGCTGCTGCTGCTGACACATGGTCTGCCTGCCCCAGTTGTTGCTGCTACAGCGCTGCCACTACCGGGGTACAGATTCTCCAGGGGTGCCATTTCAAAACCCCTACTAAGTTAGCACCGGGGGTTGATTCACCACTTAACCCCCGCCTCCCCGTTAACCCACCCAACCACACACATTGTGCTACTGAATAGATATGATCGCTCAGACGGTTTTTGGAGGAATTGATTACCTGGTGGTTATAGAGTGTTTGATGATCCTTGAATAAAAGGCGCACAGCATGCAAAGCATGATCTTTTCAATAACTTATTGCACTGACTGCATCTAGAGCTGTAGAGCTGGAAAGCTCGGATACTGCTCATTTGATCTCAAAGGTCAAAAGTTGAATGATTTCTGCTTTTAGGCTCTCAACTTAGTGGCAGGATATAATCACTGTAAAAACAGTTCTTGCTCTCTTGCAGAATGCATTTCACAGCAGTACTAGCTACCCGGCTTAAAGAGGAAAGAGATAAGTAAGACATAATGAAAGGTAAAAGCTGAAAACCACAGTGTAATGCTTCCTGCCAGTTGGCTACATTTAGTACCATCAGTCAATCCAGGAAGGCTGGTTACCTTATTTTTCATCTAATTGATATGCTTGTGATTGAATTACTGTAGTAGGATCTGAAGAAACACAATGCTTGGCAGACAACTGTGACAGTATCTAATGTAGACACTGTCAAAAAGAGTGATGTCAGAGCGGCTGCTCTTGTCATTTTCAACATAAAACATGGGCTTGTGTTTTGATCTCGGATAAATTAACACCAGCTCTTTTGTGCTGATTCCCCATTACGCAGCCACAAAGGTAGCCTGAATCAGGGGGAGGGGGAGCTACACTCCATTTAAATTAGTCATGATGATGGAGGTATTTTCTCACCTGGAGCGTGATAAAAAAATTCAGCGCTTGCATAAGAAAGAGGTAGCATTTGTTTACAGAGAAGAGAGTATCAAATGGGTTTGAGTTAGATAATGCAAGCAAGTTAGTTTTGTTCTCTCTAATGGGCTACAAAGCGCTGAGCCACCTGGGCCTGATCCAGCACATAAGCACATGCAAAACTGGATGCACATGAATGGTCACCTTGAAGGTTCAAGTATTACCAAAGGACATCGCTGCAGTCCCTGCTGTTTGGTTTAAGTCATGGGCTACCACTGTTCAGAGAGCCCTTCCCTCGCTGGCTAGCAGATTTAGCAAAAGATCAGTGTAATTTCAACTGTTCGTGGTGCAGGGAGGGAGGTGATACGTAGCCTCTTTTAGTTGCTTGATAAATTGGACGTTTATATTTAAAAGGCTTGATTCTACACAGCTCCTGTTGCAGTCAGTGGGAGCGTTACCTGAGTACATAGCACTGGAAAAGACCACCTTGGTCACTGAGTCCAGACATCAGCTATCTCACATAACAGCATCCTACAAAGTGCTTTCATTAACTGATCCTGAGTTGCAGGATCCAGCCCCATGCATTTTGAGAAGCAAAGTATTGCCCACAAATGGTTAGCATTTGACATCCAGAAATAAGATGAGTGGTGAGGGAGACCTACGGCATGCAAGACTATTATTGCCAATTAATACATGATATTGATGCATACAGGTTATGGAACACTAAGCAGCCCTCTAATTAAAGCTCTGCATAATTATACATTATCAGGAAGGATTTAATAATTTATCTAGGGATGACTCTGGAAACTGATTATTAGAGAGGTATTGAAACTAAGTGAAGGAGAAGAGAAAATTACAATATTTTCTTCAGAATGATACCAGTGGTCGATACCTGCCCATTGGCCACTAAAATCTGTTATTCTCAGATTTATTGAGTCTATAAGGCAAAAATTGCCCTGCGCTTACAACAGCATCTCTGTGAACTAAAACACAGAAAGTTTTATCTTTCTCCAAAGTCCAACCTCATTTTCCATCAATAATATATATTTGTTTTGATAGGAAATGTTTGCCCATTAGTAATCTGGGGATATACCCTATCTGTTTGAAGGACACCTTTCTGCTGGTTACTGTGCTTTCTTTCCCTGTCTTTGTCTCCTTTTGTAGTAATCTTTACAGCAGTAATTGTCTGCCAGGGTACCATGAGATATTTTAAAGGGTACCATGGATTTCCACACAATATTAGCACTGTTGGGTGTGCAAACACCTACACATGATTCACATGATAAATGCAGAGAATTCAAATGAGAAAACACAATGTCAAAACCATTCTGGCCTATTGTGATCTTCTGAGTTTTTTGCAACAGAAGAAGTGTGGTATTATTTTTCCTTAGTCAAATAACAAAGGAATACCAAGAGCTGGCTTTTTTCAAGAGGTACCTTGAGTTTAACAATGGGTCCTTTGAGTCTAAAAAGACTGAGAACCCCTGCCTTACAGATGCTGTATTAGGAGGAGCAGGAAAAGGAAATAAGGGTGCTGGCAGAAGTGGGGGGAAAAAAACCCCAGTGCTTTACTGGAAGAGGAATCACATCAGTTTGAATAGCTAATTCAATCAGCTATTATATAAAAGCACCAAAAAGCCCCCGCTGAAGTGCATGAGCTATACAGATGCTAGGTAAGTCGGGTCAAACTGACATGATTCCTCTTCTGGGCATGTGCTACATTTGACACAGGGACATGCCGAGCTGAAAGTAAAGCACTGTTTGGGAGTTTTTTTCCTATGTCTGTAAGCACCCTTAATGTTTAGCCTAAAGAATCCCTGTTCTATGATTCAGATCATCTTTACCAGGCAGCGGTCAGTAAATAGCCTTAACCCACTCTGCTCCAGGTCAGGAATCACCTACAAGAGGAGTGAATGTCACCCCGATGCTTTTCAGCAAGCAAGCTGTGTATAACAAAGGGTCAGATGCTCAAGCACCAATATCTGCTTTTACTCATTCACGCCTCCTATACCAGTGTCCAGGATGTGAGTGCCATGGGAACCACAATAGTGGCTTTATAGTGTGCAAGGGTGTCTGTAGATATGGGGAATCCTTCTTTGTGCTGCCAGATTATGCTATGATTATGCTATGATTTAAACCCATCATCAGAGAACAAGAGATGTAGAAGCAGAGGGGAGAGAATGCATTATAACATAAGGGTCTCCCTGGAGAGAGTGAGTCATACTAATAAAGAGGCACCACAATCAAATGAATGATAGTCAGCATCAAATACCTAAGGACCTTGTCTTAATTGGTCATGATTATTGAGCAGCCAGGTACTGTGTTCATAATTGTAGCTTGATTATTATCATCATTATTTAATATTTACATCACAATAATGTCCCCAGTCTCCACCAGGAACTGTCAAAATGCATCTAAATGCATGGGCTCAGTCCTAGAGCCTATTCTTGCTTATTTACATATATTTACTATTCTGGTCAGTTTTTATACCATGTCACCAATGCAGCATGGTACCCCCGAGTTCAATAGATCTGCACATATGTGTAAGCTTGCTGATGTGTGCAGTTGTTTGCAACCGGAAACTAATAAGGCAAGCATATATATAAGGGAGAAATAGAGTCAAATACATAGAATGTTCATATGACTGTACATCAGAAATACTTTTAAAAATTAAAAATAAGAAGGGAGGGGTGCCCTGTTTCCCCCACTCAAGACACCTCCTGTTTGAGCTAACCCCATTATCAACAGCGTACCAAAATTGGGGAGAGACATTCCAAGAGTAGCAGTAAAATTTGCATCTGATTCATGATCCAGTGCAGGTTATTGGTATAATAAGTGAAGAAGGCAGAGAGATTAATTGGGAGCCTCTATGGGACTCCCAGGGCTGTGACAGATGTTGGTTATACCACGGCTGGGTCTTCATTCTGTAGTAGCCTGAATAGTTATGCCGACTGTCATGCATTATAGATACGTGTTGCTGGATGCAGGGCATGGGTTCTCAATGCTGAAGAAATGGACACCCATACTGAAAATATCTTTATCTTGCGGAGCTCAGAGGAGGGAAGAATGCAAGACCAGCAAATGTCTATTCAGGCTGTGTTGAAATCATTATTTATAGCCGAAGTGAGACGTGCCATTTACACACTTATTAGAATAAAAGCTGTATGCTACAAGTTGAACATTTACAGAGTACGCTTGTAGCTATAAACTCCTAAATTCTTTAAACTGTTTCCCATGGATTTAATTTATCATCTTTCTTCCCTGGAGAAAGTGCCTAATATATCATGTTTTTAAGGAACATGCAAACAGCATCTGGAAAATGTAGCTCAGAAGTGCATTATTTACTTGCTGTCTCCATTTGTCAAGTTTATCTCATAGCATTTTAAAAGTTTCTTCATTATTTTGCATTTATGTTACTTGGTAGGATTTTGTTGGAGGTGTCAGAAACTTTCAGTTTACCAATGGTGCTAAATTATCCATTCCAGAATATCCTGCTGTTAACCAGGTTGTAAGTCCAAACAATGGCATGGGAACATTTTACATTCCTAAACTTTTGTACTTTATAATATGGCCACAACAGCATTAGTTCCTGCCTATAAGTTATGTAAGCCCAAACTAAGTTAGAATATGTGTTAAAGCACTACCATAATCTCCTGCCATGGTAAACTGTGTCATATAGGCGGGCCTCATACTATTAATAGCCACCCAGTGAAATTAAAAGTTTGTACTGAAGGCATCTTTTGGACATGCCAGTCATCTGTGTTTATACTTGTAGGGATCAGTGCAGTGCAGTGCAGATAGCCTTGCTGGCTATAATGATGATTAACCACAGTGGGTGCTAACCAGGTGCCAGCATGTTTTCTCTGAACACCATTGACAAGGAATATTTACTATGAGCTGTACCAACCAGCCTACCTGTGGAAAGAGTTTGGAAAACCAGTGGTCAGAAATACAAGCAGGTTAGATGGTAGCACATGCAGCATAACTGAGTATGCCCCAAATGCAAGATTAACTTGGATATTTTGTTAACATGATTAACATATAGCAGTCTTGTCCTTTGAAAACAGGAGGGTTCAGGATAAGACACTACCATCTTTCAGTCCTGAAAGAGCTGATGAAAGGATAAATGTGAATTAATGTAGTATTCAGACCTATGTTTGTAGCGTTACCTACTCTAAGCCTGAAGCTGTTGCTGAAAAAATACAGAGGTCTAATTTTCCCAGTTTCAGGGTTTGCTCTCTTTTGACGTCTATATTAGGGAGAGTTTCCTAGTGTTTCTTTCTCCATCTAATCAGTGATTACCAGTTTCAGGAATTAAGTTAACCAGGCTTCACTGGTTTCACCAACAAAAGCTAAATTAAGCATTTGAATTTATTGATTCATTTTTCTATAGCAAAGCAACGTTTTACATTAAGCTGGTTTTTATGGATTCAGACAGATGTAGGTATCAGCACTTTTTATACTGCTGAGTGCTGAGTGTTTTTTTTCCTGAAAGCCCAGTACAGCCCTGAATAATCTGGTTTTTAATGTTCAGCCATTACTCAGAAAAATCTATTAGACTCACTGAGATGTTACTATGCTTGGGAAGCTTCTAGTATATAATATAAGAGGAAGTCGTACGCGTGTTGTTTTCAACGGCTCCATCTGAAGGGGGCTGAGTTTCTTTTACCCCCTTGTAGATTCTTTACTCTCTCAGGCCTTGGCCCTTTTGCTTCAGGTCCCCACGTCCTTAACTGAGGGAAAATGTATCACATGGATGTTGTCAAGACTGGTTAATGCTTGCAGGCCATTTGGAAATCATACCATCGTTATAAGATGTCCCAGTGTTCCCTCACGTTGAGGATTACCAAAACACCTGAGTGCGGATGGAAGCTTTTTCCTTGGTAAAGTTAATGCACCTTGCTTTTGCTTTTCACTAAGGACTTTGAAGAATTTTGCAAATATGGACTAAGTAACCTCTCTAGCACCTCAGGGAAATCGAGAGAAGCATTGTCGCTCCCATTTTACAGGTTGGCAAACTGAGAGGCAGAAACTGTAAATGGTTTGCCTGTGGCCATGTACTGAGTCAAATATCCCAACCTCCATTTCCTTGCTCTTTTCACCTGATAGCACTTCTAGGTAAGGAGCCAGTGACGTACTGGAAGAGACTGGTTATCGCCAAGCTCAGGAGTCTGTCTCCAACAGGGGAAAATGCATAATTGCCCACTTCAGGATTTTTGTAATAATCTGCCCTTAAGGGACATGTCTTTCTAGCCTCCTTGGTAAGAGGTTGGCTTATACCCTGAGGCATGAGAATAATGAACCGCTTTCTATACTTTTCCAGTTCCTTCATTCAATCAGACCTTTTAACCTATGTTGTTTGGACCAGACACAGACTGTTGAAGTCCAGGGAAGGACCTAAGATTAGGCTTTGTGATTCCAATCTTAGACACACGTGAGACAAGACAAGAGCCTTGGAAATGTCTAGGATTGATTTGAGGCCCTTATGATTCAATGGAACCAGTTCTTAAACCTGTATTTTGTACACTAGACTCGCTGTCCTCACTAATATATCACAGCACGTATCAAATAGGAAGCGTACGTACCACTGTCTTGACAATGCCATTTGCGAACCATAAAGCCTGATTGCAATTAGTAGCTTTTTCCTCCCTGAATATTATTCATACTAACATCAGCAAAAAGCTGAGCTTCTTGGCAAATATGTTGAGCTTGACATGTTTACCTCAACAACCAACAACAGAGGAAATGTTAGGTAAGCTGACTTCTTTATTCTCTCCATGGGTTATAATGAAAAGTAGGATTCGCTTTAGAGCATCTCCAGATGCTGCAAATCCCAGGCAATCTGAATGTGGACCTGTGCGGAGAGCGCAATCGCAAAACAACGCACAAATTGCTGAACAGTCTGGAGCGAGCGAGGCTGTAAGTAGAGAATTTGGCGGCCCGGGTTGACTCCAAGCCCTGCAACAAAGTTCCTGTGTATCCTCAATAAATCCTTTCACTGCCCATCTGTAAAATGAAGCTAGTACTTCCCTATCCCATGCTGCATTATGAAGATAAAATACTTTACTGGCTGTTGTGTGCTGAGGTGCCATGGTTGTGAGGGGCACTGAAGTACCTAGACAGTAGGGCTGTGCGAAGCTTCGGGTGGTGATTTGCTTCGGAGGAGATTCGGCCCGATTTGGTGGTCAAATCTCCAAATCCAAATCGAATCATGGGACCAATTTAAAGGTCCAAATTGACTCAAAGCTCTCCAAATCTTCGGAAAAGATTCAGAGAGCTCTGATTTGGGCAGTCCCCCATGGACTTGGAGCTGGTAAGTAGGGGGTGGGGAGGGTGGGCTGAGGGTTGGGGGAGGGAACCATGGGGGGACCCCTGACAGCCCCCATCCCTTCCCTGCTCCCCCAGCCCCCCTGATCCCTGCCCACTGCCCCACTGCCCCAGCTCCCAGTGCTTTAATAAGAAGTCCCTGCTGCATGGGGGGCTCTGCCATGA
>NW_005841905.1:465972-473253 GCF_000455745.1 Alligator sinensis
CCTGGTGCTTTAAGAAAAAAACCTTACCACTCATGCAGAGGCATCGAGGGGCTCATGGAAGAGCCCCCTATGCAGTGTGGGGCAGCGAGGATTGCCCCTGCCCGGCAGCACCTGCTGAGTCGGGGCTTTTTTTTTTCCAAGTCCTGGGAACTGGGGCAGGCGGGGCAGCCATTGCCAGGCTGAGTGGGATTGGCCTGGCTATTTTGGAGATTCAGAGATTTGGCAGTAGCCAAATCTCCGAGTCGGATTCGGTTGAATCGAATTGGGACAATGATTCGAATCACCGAATTGAATCACTGTCCCCTGAATCATCCGAATCCAAATCCAAAGTGAACACTAGCCACTTCACACAGGCCTACTAGACAGATACATTATCAGAGAGTCGTTTCATTGAGTCTTGAACCCGTTCGTTGCACAGAAGCTTGTTCGGTAGAAGCCCGGCTATTACCAGGCTATTACCATTTGTGTTACAGAAGCAGCGTGCAGAATGATTAGCTCAAGAGTCAGTGACATGCAGGGAGTGCACCCGTGTTGCACACCCCTCTGCATAACATTTTACCTCAATAGCAAGTCAATAAATACACTGATTTCATTGCAGACTTTAATATAATCACAGGCCCAATGCTTTGAGGTGCCGAATGCTCATCATTCCCACCTCCAGTGGGAGTTGAAGATGCACAGCATTTCCAAAGAGATTCTCAGCATATGACATGGTTGGAGTAGCTTGGGTGGTCAGAGGATGAGCCAAATGGTCCCTTTAGCTACATATGTGAATTGGAGATTGTCTTGATCTAGGGGTTGACGTGTGTTTTAGTGGCATTAACGTGATCATGAAAAATATAAAAAGTCATGCTATGTACAGCTGTGCCATCTTCCTCTGGCAGTATTATTAGTACTCATTTTTACAACATCCAGAGTGTGCAAGGAACTTGCCAGAACAAATAGAAGTGTGTGCTTGTTCTTGGAGCATTTGCTGTGTAATTGTGGACACAATGCACTGCATGGAAAGGGCTGGGGTGAGGCAAGAGAAGAGGCTACAGCGGAGAGACTGTGGAGTCACTTTCTTTTGGCACAAGCAGATCTAGAAGGAATGGCGTCTGGCTGGGTCTGTGGATTTTAGAGAATTCCCTCATTTCTTGAGGTGATACAGCAAGAGTGAGCTCTTAAGGAGATGTTTGGACAAGGAAAGGGCATCTTCTCCAACAGGTTGGGAAGTGGTTTTGGGCTCCCCACTACAGGAAGGATGTGGACAAGTTGGAGAGAGTCCAGCAGAGGGCAATGAAAATATTTAGGGGTCTATGGGGACATGACTTATGAGGAGAGGGTAAGGGAACTGGGTTTATTTAGTCTGCAAAAGAGATCAGGATAGAGCTGGACTGTTCTCAATGGCAGCAGATGACAGAACAAGGAGCAATGGGCTCAAGTTGCAGGAAGGGAAGTTTAGGTTTGATATTAGGAAAAACTTTCTCACTAGGAAGGTGGTGAAGCACTGGCACGGGTTGCCTAGACAGGTTGTGGAATTTCCTTTCTTGGAGGTCTCTAAGGCCTGGCTTGACAAAGCCCTGGCTGGGATGAGCTAGTTGGGGCTGGTCCTGCCTTGTGCAGGGGGTTGGACTAGATGTGACCTCCTGAGGTCCCTTCCCACCCTCATTTTCTATGATTCTGTGATTCCATCTACTGTACCAAGGTTAAGCTGGTTGAGCTGCTCTCTGCTTTTGGTGGTGACGGAAACTGAAGTTACCCTGTAACCTCTTTGTCTAGGTACAGACACTCCAAAAACCCAAGGTGGAATTGAGCTAAGTTATGTAGTTTTCCATAAGTGGCATGGGTTAGAGCAATAGGAACAGAACACACGTTCACCCTTTTGGCAAATCTTAGACCGGGTTTCACCAGACTATGTGCGCCAAACCTCTGTTCTGTAATGGGTATAGACTGGTTTCCAATCACTTATACTGGTAAAAGTGTAACATCTGTACCTGGCCTTTGTGTGTACCTCATCAGGTCAGAAACAAGCATGTCTGCTGGTCAGCGTGAGAGAGCTTACACTGCCTATGCCTAGACAATGCTTGCAATCCAGGACATCAAACATCAAACCCACCCTTTTAAAGCATACTCCATCATATAGAAATGCAAGGGTCTGTGAGGAATGAGGTTCAGCATCTCTTCATAACATCATAAGCTTTCACAGGATGGGGATGACATGCTTTTTGTGTAAGATCCTGTGCAGCAGTTCCTGCGGAAACTCAGGTTGGAGCTTCCTCAGTGCTTCCAGCCCAGCTGAGACCCAGCTGATGCTTGAGATTCAGAGTGGGCTTTGGCAGGGACCCTGATAAATGCCATGTTAGAGGCAGTCTACAGAGACTTGATTGGAAGTTGAAATAAAAACTAATGCTGAGACAGCGGTTTCATTGACTGAGCCAAGAGCTGATGGCTAATATGATCCATGTGTTCAGGTTTAAGCAAATGCAACAGATTGATTTTCAAATTGTGCAGTAGTTGCTTGGGCCATCAGTGGTACTGTAGTAAAAGCAGAGCCCCACTCTGCTAGGTACATTACAGACACAATGCCACAACAAGACCCAATCCAAGCACACAAATCCAAAGGAAGTCCAGAGGAGTAAAGTGATTTGCCAGAGGTCATGCCGTAAGTCAGTTGCAGAGCTGAAAATCAGTCCATTTTGCCTAGTCTTCTTGCCATTGCCCTTATCTCCTCTCCCCTACTCACATTGAAGAGGTTTGCAATAAGCTTTTGACTTCTGAGAAGGGGCATGAATCCACCCCACGGAGGGAAGGGGTATGGCTTGGGCCCAACTCTGCCCCACGGGGGGAAGAGGGCATGGCCCAGCCTCAATACAGCTAAGGGGCAAGGGGGCATGGCCTGGCCCCATGGGGGAAGGGATCTCAGCCCTGCCTGGCCCTGAACAGCCATAGGGGCCTTGGGGTTTGGGAATTTGGCATGGGGGTAGGGCCATATTAGCTGCCAAATATCCTGACCAGTGGGGAGCCCTGTGGGCCAGATGTGGTGGCTCTGTGGGCCACATTTGGCCACAGGCTGGAGGTTCAGTGCTCCTGGAGGGGAGGGTTTCATAGATTTCATAGACATTAGGGATGGAAGGGACCTCGGAAGATCATCAAGTCCAGGCCCCTGCCCCAGGGGCAGGAAGTCAGCAAGGGTCATAGGATCCCAGCAAGATAAGCATCCAAATGTCTCCTGAAGGCATTCAAAGTAGGTGCTTGAACCACCTCCAGCGGCAGTTTGTTCCAGGTCTTGGGGGCTCAGACAGTAAAGACGTTCTTCCTTAATTCCAGCCTGAAACGGTCCTGAAGGAGTTTGTCACCATTTGACCTTGTCATCCCCTGGGTCACTCTGGTGAACAGACATTCCCCCAGATCCTGGTGAGCACCCTGATAAACTTATAGGTGGCCACCAGATCACCCCTGAGCCTGCGCTTTTCCAGGCTGAAGTGTCCCATGGCTCTCAGCCTCTCATCATAACGTCTGTTTTCCTGACCCTTGATCATGCACGTGGCTCTCCTCTGCACCCTCTCAAGCTTCTCCACATTGTTTTTGAATGATGATGGAGATGGAAGGCTTTTTCCACATCCCTTCTACCAATCTGCTTGAATGGTCCTCATATGAAGATAGTAGTTTGATTGCCATACTTGCACAGCACCTCTGCTGAGATTGCCAGTAGTCAAT
This sequence comes from Alligator sinensis, assembly GCF_000455745.1. Classification (NCBI taxonomy): domain Eukaryota; kingdom Metazoa; phylum Chordata; order Crocodylia; family Alligatoridae; genus Alligator; species Alligator sinensis. The sequence goes on from NW_005841905.1 coordinate 469,672, forward strand.
GCCACTGTAAGAGGTGAACTAGAAGAGACTAACTGAGTGAACCCGGACTCAGGACACATGGCTTCCTTTCTTGGCTCTGCACCTGGCCACCTGATTGCCCCTCTTTGCATCACTTTCCCTTTTATGCGAAACAAAGGGAATGCCAAAGACCCCGTCTGAAGCATTTGAGATCTGCTGGTGGAAAGCATCACACAAAAGCCAGATATTATTTTTGAAGGCCATCCTAAAGCTACCAGACATCGTGCCTCCCATTCGCTCTGAAACACAGCAGGATTTGACTCTTCCGAACTTTTTATTCACAGTCATATAGGCAGTTTTCATCTGTTTGCCTGGGATCCCATCATTTCCTAGCACATAAAATGTGGTGATATACTTCATTAAGACTGGCTGCCCCAGCAATGCTCCTTCTGCACAGGACTGGGAGAAAGATTTAAAGTAGATGTAATACTACACTGCATTTAAAAAACTCAGGGAAACCACTCTGCCACCTGGTCATAGCAGACACCAGAGGCCAAATAATGCAGCTCATAAAATCCAAGACAGACTCGTAACTAGGATGTCCGTTCAAGTAAGGGTACATCTACATGACACAGTACGGTGCTGTGCAGGGATGCCTGACCTGGCTCAAAACTGGATGTGGCCTAGCAGCTTTAGCGTGGCATTACATCTGGTCTCATATGCCTGCCTTCTTAGCACAGGCAGTTAACCCAGGCAGTAGGTCAAACCAATACAGCCAGACCACTGCTGGGACTCAACAGACTTTCCCACAAGGAGAAAATGAGCTCCAGAAACTTCTGCACGGCAAAATGACACGAATCCCCTTTTCCCACCCTGCCGAATACTAAACAAGCAAGCTCAGGGATTCATGTCTGGAAGGTATTGTTGGTTGTTGCTAGTATATTAGGTCACTGGGTGACTCTTATCTGTTGTGGCCAGAATGGTTTCCCATACAAGGATGATTATGAAGATTTTTTTGTATAACCAGTAGCAGGAGGCTGTAATTAGTGCTTCAAGGCAAATGGTGACCTTTTGGAACTTTTCCTGAGGCTTATGAAGCTTAAATTAGTTTTTGATGTCGGAAAGCATGCACAGACTTAATCTCTGGGTCCCATTTATATTATAATTACTATACAATTCACATTTGCATTCACTTGTCCCTTTTTTCCAAAGGGACTCGTGTCCTTAGCAGTTACCGGTGGCTTTGTGTCTCCATATTGCTTTGTGTACAGCTCATGGGTCAAAACTCCTGTGTGTGAAGGAAATAAGTAGGGTGCTCTCCTTCTCTCACACTGAGCTCTGGTTTAAAACCTAGGGCTGGTAGAAGAAACAGAAACAGAAGCTGCCACGGGAGCTGTTCCTCACCAACAACAAATATACATATATGATTAGCATGCTAGGTTTTTAAAAGCAAACATCTGTCAGGCTTCAACACATAGTTATTAAAGTAGTCTGAGATTAATTAAATTTGTCACTGCTGTGGATGTTTAAATTACATTTCCTCTTTCTTTGAACAGACCATTCATTTACATGTTATAAAATATTTCATTGTCGTTATGCATCATTAATTTTGTGTAAATTATCCTTAATTGCTCACTGACATGGGGAAAAAGTGAATAGGCATTTATGCATGAAAGTGTTTAATAAAAATCTGGATGTAGGGAGAGCTACCTGTGCTTTCTGGCATGTCAACAAGGGAATGTTTATGGAATGAGAAAAACTTAAACCTGTATTAAAACACCGACCTTTAGAAAATCACTCCATTCTGAAAATGACAATGAAGCATTGGACATAGTTTGATCCTGCTCTCTTTTTTTTTTATCCTGGCTTTGTAAATAAGAGGTATATTGGAGTACCTGGAAGAATACAGAATATCATTTTCTGATCACCAGGACCCTTCTCGTTGCGAGGTCATTTGGAACTTCTTTCTATAAATTCAAACTCCGTTCAAAGGAAATAAATGACCATAACAACAAGCTCCTCATGATGCTTCAAATAATAAAGCTTCACAAATCAGTCAGTAGCGCTTTGAGAACAGGATGCATGCGCCCTTATACTGAGATACATAAGCGACCTTGGTTGAGCTCATTTTTCTTGAATGTATAGTACAGATGTTACCATCCCACAAGATTTAATGCTTGCTGTAAGGAAAACTGCTTTGTTCACCTTGTATGCCATCTGCACCAGCTATTAGGTTTAATGCTAGCTTTTGTTTTCTGGTTTCCAGATATGCAGTTAGTACTTTATCCTTTCTGAGGATATATTAGAGCAATGGAATTTGTCTGATGAAAAGTAAAGTAAGAAATATAAATCAGATAATCTTTGATGATCCAAAAAAGGATACCATCTATATCAGTTACTAGATATCTGGAAAGGAATCTGTTATTTTGTTGTAGGGGAACATTTTCATGTGGAGGAGAATAAATAAAGAAGATTCTTTAAATCTTTTTGCAAATGGGTAGTTTCAAGAATAAAAGCAAACACTCATAGTCTCTGCACTTTGGGATAAAGCTCTCTGCATTGCAACTGCAGATATTTCATCAGTGCCAGCAAGTTGCAGATTTGCAGTGAAAAACACCTTTTACCCTGCCAGGAGCTGGAAATGGAAATGGGATCAAGCGTAATAGTACAGGGTGCTAAGAGGAGAAGGACTGGACTGTACTACTTGATCACAGGTGGATCATGTGGGATGCAGCCATAAACAAAGCAGATGGGATCCTGCAATGCACCAGGAAACACTTTTGCCAGTAACAGCAGGGAAATATTGGTGCTGGTGAAGCAACATTAGGAATACCATGTCAAGTTATGGTTGGGCATGTTCAAGAAGGGTGAATTGCAACTGAAACCATTGGAAAGAAGGGCTATCAGGAGATGTGACAGAGTCTATATGATGAGAAGAGACTAACCAAGCTTAGCTTGCTTAGCAGCAGGGACCTAATGTTGCTTCACCAGCACCTAATTGGTGCTAGTGAAGCAACATTAGGAATACCATGTCAAGTTATGGTTGGGCATGTTCAAGAAGGGTGAATTGCAACTGAAACCATTGGAAAGAAGGGCTATCAGGAGATGTGACAGAGTCTATATGATGAGAAGAGACTAACCAAGCTTAGCTTGCTTAGCCCAGCAAAGTAAAGCATGGGAGGACACGTGATTGCTCTGTACAGATACACCACAGAGCAAACACTAGGGAGAAGAGCTATTTAAACTCAAAGATATTGCTGGCATAGGAATAAATGAGTTTAAACTGACTGAACAAATGGAGGCTGGAAATTAAACAGTTTCAAACTGTCAGAGCACTGGGGTGCTGGTGTACAGCCTTCCAGCAGTAGATATAGGGGCCAGAGACCTAACTGTTTTGAAGAGACATATTGATCCATTTATTAGTGAGTTTCTTGCAGCAGCAGGGGACTGATCAGGATAACCTAGGAAGTCCTTACTAGTCCTTAGCAGTGTCCCATATCAACATGTTAGGTGCAGAGGCAGAAAAAAACATCCAGATCACTCCCCGTGGCACCAGCTCCTGCTCACCCATTTTCCTGCAGCTCAGTTTGTTCCTCACAAATTCTATAGGAGCATTGGAAGAGC